>NC_083773.1:13060762-13360762 GCF_963514075.1 Conger conger
TCCGTATTAATGCAATTGAAATTCGCACATTGACCACAGGACAGGTAAAAGTGATTTTAAACATTAGGATCCAGGATATAACACTCACTGGTTTGATATTTTTCCAAATATCAGACCTCACTGATCCGTGCCTCCTGTTACTGATCTGCAGATGAGAACCCGCATGAAGACAGCTCATCTGGTCACCCTGAGGACGACCAGTAGGCACACCTCCATATACCCAGTGTAAACACTCATGCTAATAAGAAATGTTCAGGATAGCACTGACCTATGACAGGGATGGATGGATTGGATTTTACCCAACATCCTGCACATAATAGCAGTATTTGTATAGCACTCATAAGGTTACAAAGTGCTTACCAAAGGCACAAAGAAACAAAAAGGTTAATAAGTGCAGCTCATAAAAGCATCATAATAGATAATGCATGCAAACCCAAATAAACACAGCATGAAAGCAGACAAAATATACAGGCAAAAAAACAAAACAATACAACCATACCGGAACATGGGCAGAAAAACATTGGCCCCAATATATCTGGTGACCAAATGAAAATTGCCCCTCAGTGCAAGACAAGCAGTGAGAGGGGGGGGGACTACAAATGAAAATCAGAAAACAATAATTAGTCAATTAGAGGTTTTAAACGCCATGCAAAATGCATTATAACGCATGATTGTCTGCATCCAAACTCAACCAAAAAATCCAGTAATGGTTATTCTTGCTGTACATGGGAAATGCATAGAGGAACAAAATAAATCCAAAGTGTGGAATGCTTCTAAGATTTAAGCATGTTCGGAGGTCTGTGCTAAACCTAATTTAGAAATACGTATGCTAACGTGTAGAGAGCAGCAGCACTTACGTAGGGTCATATATTCAAATGTACCCACAAATGTTTCCTGTAGCAAGCTATGCCACTTCCACCTTCAATTATAAGCCAGGCTTCCTCAAGTAATCATCAGCATTATAATATTAAATTCAGGGGCAGAATGAAATGGAATGGATATGACTGTGTCCATAGTAGATGCATCTGTTGTTAATCTGCACTGTTAACCCTTAACACTTTGCCCCCCTAGAGGGCAATTTCCACCTATTTCATACTAGTCCTATAAAAGTGTCAGTATCTCAAAAACTATTTATTGCAGACACGGTTTGTAGACTTAAATTAAAGAAGAGGCTTGTACAATTCAGAAGTTTGCGCCAGAACGAATTTATGTCAGAGCATGTACATAGTGTACATAAACGTTACACTAAAATATGAAATGCCTTATGTTTTTATAGTTTAGCACTGAATATCCAAATATCTAAAGTCAAGTACCAACCCAAAATGAGTTTATATTTGTGCACAAACATCGTCGCTTTGTAGTTTTATTAAGTCACAGTTTTTTGTGATGGCAGAGTGGATGGGGTTAATAGGTCACAAATGCTACAGTATCTTGCATTATGGGAAAATGGGCAAGTTTGTTTAGGAAAATGCAATGGCCAAACAGACTAGCTATTTTATTTACACTTGCTAGCATGTTGATGTCGCTATTTATTTACACTATAAAATGGCAGCAGTGTAATGTAATGGTGAAAACTGAACTCGTATCTGTGAGATTGTAGGTGTTCCTGCTGGGGTGCTGCCATTGTAACTTTGAGCAACATACATAGCCCAAATTACTTCATACACACAATTTGAAAATTGTGTCAACTTGTAATTTAGTTTCATTAAATATAATCATGTAATAACTCTAACCTGCTTTGTGTTAATTTCTCTGGAATTTAAAGTACTCAGACAGAGATTTTAAATCGTACTTTTTGTGGTTTTCAAATAATTTCAATTTAAGACCAAGAATAACAAAATGACAGGGTGCATAATTTTAGGTTAGAAACCAGATACATGTTTGAATTCTGGGTTTTTGATGGGCAAAAAAGTGGTTTTCGGCAGTCAAATGCCAAGGAAATGATCATGGTTGTTCTGTAGATTTATAAACAAATGAGAAGCACAGATTCACATAAGATATTGCAGTAGTCACCATGTCCCTATAGGGAGAATCACTGCTTTCATTTTAATCTTTAAAAACATAGCTTGTGTTTCTTTAAAGGCTCATTTTCAGATTGCTGCCATAATATAGATTTAGCTATTTCAGATTTTGTCATTTGTTTTGAAGCAGGCGGTTAATCTTAGGGCATCCCTGCTCTAAAGAGATTCTGTCCAGGTGCCAAAAAGCTTGAAGAAAGCATTATGTTGTAGCAGGCAATTATAATCTCAGTTAGGTTTTTGAAATTGTATTACCTTTCATTATATTTTGAATCTGTCTCTTCAAGGCTGATCAGTGTCTGTTTCTTGTCTGTAACTGTGTCAAATACTTGCCTCTTGTGCTTGCTGAGAAAAGATTTTCAGAGGCTGGCCTACCCTAGTCAAGAGATATATGTGACAAATGAATAGGAGACAAACTTGCGAATGCTCACAGGCATTTTACAACTATACCCATAATGTGGTTTAACCTCCTGAGACCCTGCGTCCGCAAACAAGGACATTACATTCTGGCTTTCTGTGAGCTATATACAGTATTTCACTTAACATAAGAGACATTCAATTACAATTAAATAAAATATATATCTTTTATATTTTCACTGCAATGTGTTTTTTGTCAATCAAGACACTTGTATGTCAAGAAAAGTAAAATACCTGGTCTGAGAAGGTTAAAATGTGATTTCTGATCACCTGAAAAGCCAGGTTTATCCATAACTTGACAGCTGTCATCCTAGACTTTAAGGATGCTAGGCTTAGTTTGGTACAGGGATGAGAGGTCAGAAGGCCCTAAAGTATAAACCCCCCAATGCAAAATCAGATGCCATAATCTGAACCAGCAATGGATGTACAGGTACATACTGTAGTTTCCAAATGTCCATGTTATCTGAAGTCATGGCGGTGAAGATAATATAAACAAAGCACAGAAGATTTTCTTCAGAATTATCTTGAACCACAATGCATAGCGCAATACATTCTTGCCATCTGATTATTTAAAAAGAAATTTGAATTTAAAATCTGAAAATGCAGTATGTTTCAGCTTGTTTCACTTTTAGTACAGGTAACTAGTTCATACACTCTTATGAACTAGTTTGTAAATGCAAATGACAAATGAAGCTGATTCTGTTCCTTCTCTCCCCCCTCCCTGCCAGCTCCACTGGTTACTATCAGATACAGATTAGGAACACCCTGGTTGGCCATTGTCCTTCCACATGGAGTCCAGGGTGAACCCGCAGGATACTTGATAGCAGTTTGTAAAAAGACAGAACTGTTTTTTTTTTTCTTTGCATGGTTATCAGTTACAGTTGCTTCCTTTGAGGTCACTACCCCAGCTAATTGCCCCCCCCCCCCCCCCCATGTGCAGTAGGGCAGGGATAAGAACTTTAAAACCCCACAGTACTTCACGAAGCTACAGTGACACTTAAAAGAAAGGGGGTAAAACTATTAGTTTTTTGTTAAGATTACAAATTAAAGCATTCATCTGAATGCGGACGGAAAAATGTTTTGTGTTGTTGCATTCAGTCAGAAAGAGTATTTGTTTAGCACGAAAAAAAGTTTTTTATATCACATTCTATTTTAACTCTATTTAGCATTAATAAAACATTGAATTCGGCGTATTTGTAACCGCGGCTTCAGCAAACCTCCGACGTGAAAGGGGTCTTCTCCGCCAAACATTAGACGGAAAGCTACAAAGGGAAACGCGCGAGCAGCATCCCTGGCGAAAGAGGTGAAAATAAGCGTGAGCCACAGGATGTCAAGTAGACTGCAAGCCCCAGTGCGGTGGGCAGATCCTCCAGCGTACAGCGAGCAGGAGAAACCCCACCATCAAAAGAGCTCAGAGGCAGAGACAGGATGTCCCTCGGTGTTTTCCGGGGAAGCAGAATGTAAACCAAGGATGTGTGCCGCACACAGACTGCGCTCTATTTAGAGCTCTGGCTCGGTCAAGGGGGTGGGTGGGGGTTAAGCTGCGTTCTCTTTGGTGGCTCACCTCTTAAAGGTTCCTGTGATTTGTAATGTAACAGTGAGTGGTTTGGCACAATTAGCTGATTACAGTACAGTAGTTCCCCCCCCCCCCCCCCGGCCTAGTCTTTGAACTTGTTCTTGGTAATATTGTTTTTCTTTATTTTACCAACACAAGGAATTCCATTGGTTATTACGCTTATGTACACGCACTCTGAATTAATGCTGAAAGTTCAATGAAAATTAGGTGTGGAATTCACTGAAATTCTTTAGTCTTTACACTCTAATTTGTGCTGGCAAGACAGACTGATTGAAAATGCTGCTTTCAAAAATTAGATACTTTTCAACAGATTTGCAGTTTAAATTTCCTGATTGATCCAAAGTTGTAATTCTTAAGAACTCAATTTTCGAACCGAATGGTTTCTCCTTGTGGCCGAACTGCACAGGCTCTGTGTAGCGAGAGGTAAAGGAGGTGTCTGATGATCAGTGAGGCTCACAGGGTGGTGCAGAGGAGTTTCCCCTGGTATGAAACAATGATTACTCCCCCAGAACCACATGTGTGTTTTTCTGAGTTTCCATGGGGATTTCACAGCACACACACACACACACACACACACACACACACACACAAATCATTCTGGAACACTTAAGTCCACTAAAGTCCTAATTGTTCCTATCCATGTTGGTTTGTTTCGTGCATCTTGTAAAAGAGTTAAACATAGCAGACAAGGTGTACAAACTACCTCATATTTTTTGAGGTGGCAATGGAAAATTGCATGGGGCATGTCCACTGGGGTGGCTGGCCAGTTCTGTAATATAATTGGCCACCCCTATTTTTCCACCCAAAATAGCACATTGTCATTGGCTAATATACTGTATCTGTTGTGATAGTGTGTTTCCCCCACCCCCCTTTACTGAGTCTGTGACCTCACACCCGTTTCTGGCCACCCCATTAAGAAAAGCCTGGTGTTCCTCTGGCGAGGTGGAGTCTAAACCTGAAAACCCTCCATGGCTACATCTCTGGTGAGGTTAAAAAGGTTAAACTCGAATGTCAAACAGGCCGCTACATAACTGTCAGGGAGATACAGTATTTTGCTGTACTGGCTATTTCAGTTGGAAACATGGCTCTTTTGATCTCATTCAAACATCAGCATGATAAATGACTTCTAGGAAAGAGAAACATCTCATTTTGGGAGCTGGATAACAGTGATAACGGGACAATAGGCACCTGCATGGCATGCACAGGATTTGTAATATCATACGATGTCTCCCTGCTTTGATGAGACAATGTTGATATGATAGGGACACAACACTATTCCAAAACAATGGCTGTGATTGCAGCTCAGGACCAAGGTCTGCTAGAGAACATGGCAGGGGTAAAAAAAACATGAGAACTGGGGCAGTGTGGAGCCATGATTTTTTACTTGCTATTTGTAATACTTATCCATGTTTTTGGATGACATGAGTTGAAAGTATGATTCCAAATATGGCAGAGAACCTCCAGTCATTCCTATCCCCAAGTTAATTCCTTCCACAATTTGGTCCGCATCAGAATTAATAAAACCTCAATGGGAGTTGGTACAGTATACATTGTACATTAGGAAATTGTAGGAGTTCTAATGATATCGTACTGGTGTGTATGACCATTCAAAGTCAGCAAACTGAAAATGAAAATATAAAAACTGAAATATAAAAACAAATAATAGTCACTCAAAAACCTTTGTGAAATGCCCTGCAGATCAGTGTAAGTGAATTTATATGTTGAAGTTGCTATGAACTGCATTATTGCTAGTCAGATAATCTTAGCTAGCTTATTTAAGTATGTAGTTTGGTAATGTGAGTGACAGCGCAGGGAGACTTGGGACATTTGAGGGTATGGATTCCTGGTGGAAATTCCAGCTACCAGCCTACAATGGAGTCTAGCTGAAACCAGTTTCTACTTCAGCGAGATACCATTTAGTATTGGGTGATGGTCTGTTCTCTGTAGCAAGCCAGCCCACCGGCTGGACATTGTGTTGCCAGAATGGTATTTTCTCAACCAGCTTGACCATCTCCAAACCAGCTTCAAACCAGCTGGACCAGCTTAAAACCAGATGAGAACCAAGCTGATATTTCCACCAGGGATGCTACACATATCTTCTGATATGATGGTTATTCCAATTGAGGCAGAGAGGACTGAGAGAGTGAGAGATGCAAACATTAAAGTAGGCAACTAGAACCTACACTTACTCCAATTTTGGTTCTCTCTTACTCTTATATATATAAGACACATACTACTTTCTTGTAGTGCCATTTAGATCTCCATCTCCTTGAATCAAAATTGAGATGCGTACAGTACAGATATGCTTACTCTTTCTTTCGCTATGCTAATTCATATTAACTAAATATTATCACTGCTGTCCTGATAGATTTACAGTAACACCATTTAGCACGATATGCTGTTAAAATCTATTGTATACTGCATTTTAGACATTTGTGTGAGGTCACCATTATAGAAGTGTAATCATCAGTATCGGTAATAAAATAGGGAAAACAAATGATAGTTTGTGCCCTCTCATTTATTTTGGGTGCACTACAGTATGCCCCTGATCTGGATCCACAGTTTCCTCCCCAAAAAGGGCATTAGCAGCTATTCTTTGTAGATCGCAACGGTTTTAAATGTATTATTTCCACTGCATGAGATAATTATGAGTTGACTATATTTCCATTTATTTTTGTAAGGCAGGTATGGTTTTAGTTCTTCACACACATACATTAGTTATGAATGAAAAGGTGCCTGCTGGTATTCTTTCTATTTTCTCCTCCAAGAGCAAAGATTCTTTAATAAAAATGTAAACTGACTTATGCCCTTCAGTCCTGTCCTCAACAGAAGAATGATTGTTTCTTAGTATATTATTCAAAGGAATTTCAGTAATTTGATACTCCAGGCAAATATGATATTTCCTGTACCCCTAACCCCTCTATAGCAAGCCCAAATATACACACAAAGGGAGCAGTGGTCACACCACTTGGGGGGAAAAAAAGTCAAACAGCGCACTGATATTTCTCATCTCACAGCTGTATTTGCAACATGATTCATCAGGGCAGTCTCTAAGCTGCGTCTTAGACTAGTTCAGGACTTTAAATCCAACCTATGCCATACTATCTGTTTTAGTACATGTCTGTTTTCTAGTTTCATAACTTTCTGAGGGCTCTGTGTGTGTTTTTGGGGGAGATTATGTCTGTATAATTCTTTGTTCAGCTTTTGCACAGGAACCATTTTGAAAGGACCAATGGTGGCAAACCTGTAAGTGAATCACTTCTTTGTGCTCAGAAATCTGTGCAGAAGTTCCCCCTCTCTAAGAATGTTTTACTTCATATTTTCCAGGGACCATAATGCGTACAAAAGCCTCTGATTTTAAGAACTAAATGGGTTCTCGTTAAATTGAGATTACAATATTAGAGGTATGCATGTGCAAGCACTACTTATTTCCTCGTGCCTATTTCACTGCATCAGAAGGGAAGGACACTCTTCCTGCATATTCACATATTCACACTGCTTAAATAACACTTTGGAAAAGTTGCATTTTCTTCAAGTTAGTTTAATATTAACATAGAGTTTAGACGGAAGCAGTGACAATTTAGTGTTTCACAAGTGACAAATCTTGACTGTTTTGACCTGAGGGAAGAACTGAGGGAGAAGTACATTGTTTTAGGAATTTATGAAATGTATCCTAACTGCCCATGGTCTAGAATGTGATTGTGAATATTGTTGGATAATACTCAAATATTTTAATTCCAGCGCTTACATTTCATTTCTGGAAACTTGCAACACATTTAAAGAAACACAAAAAAACACAGTCCAAAATGTAGGACAAGAACTTAAAAAAAGAATTTGCTCAGACATAAAACATCAAAGGCCTTTCTGCACATACCTCTTCAGCCATGCAGAACTACACTAAGGCTCAGATTAAAGAAGTATTCCTTAATTTTGTCCTTTTTTCTTACTCAACATAATTATCTAGGTGATTAGAAGAATTAATTGCAGACATTGTTTATGAAATATAAAAATGAACATCTGTGCTCTGGTGATATTTTGTATATGGTGGGCATTGAATTGTGTTAAATATTGTGTGTTCATATCCAATGTGAGTAGTCTTCAATTATGGCTCAAATGAAGGCACGGCAAGTCACAAATTTGTGTCAAATAAGCTAATGAATCATGTGTATAAACAAGCATGTACCATTATATGTATTCATGTAGGCTTCTAAAGACATAAATAAAGCATTCCAAATGTGGCTATCCATGAAAATGACAGACATAGCCCTTTAGTAAGAGGTGATGAGGTTGTCTGCAGGTCACCTCAAGCCTGGTTAGAATTGAGTAAAGAAATTGACTGACATTTATTTCTTTATTGTATGTCAATGGCCTTCATGACACACTTATCCAGAGAAACATACAGTTGATTAGACTAAGCAGGAGACAATCCTCCCCTGGAGCAATGCAGGGTTGCAGGGTTAAGGGCCTTGCTCAAGGGCCCAACGGCTGCATGGATCTTATTGTGGCTACATTGGGATTAGAACCACCAACCTTGCGGGTCCCAGTCATTTACCTTAGCCACTGCGCTACAGGCCACCCCTGAGTGGGGGACTACAGTGCACTATCACAGACTGTCAATTACAGGAGACATTCGCAAGGTCCACCAATCACCATGCTCCAACTTTTTGCACAGAAACACCAATTCCCCACTATGTAATCATATTGCCATCAGTCACTAAAAGTGGAGTTCTGTGGCGACTGTACTCCTGACTTGACTGTATAGCTGATACCATCTGTTTTGTTCTGTCTGTTAGCACCAGGCCTGTACAGTAAATACTGACTTCTCTCTCAAAGTTGGCCTGCGTGGTGGATAGGTTATTTTCAATGTGCTGTTTCTGAGGTTGTAGAACTGTTAGTGCAGAAATAATCATGGGCATGGTGATGTTTCCAGCTTGGCATAGTGCTGTAACTTGTGCTATCCTAGATCCTCCACAGACTCTTTTTGTCTGGAACATCTGGCCAGGTTAGAAACTCTTGGCTGTGAACCAGATCTGGGTCAAATGCATAACTGTTTTATTTAGAATACTTGTATACGCTTTACTGAGCTTGTCTGGTGTATTGGAACCTCATAAAATACTCTCAAAAGATACAAATCCAGCACTGGTCATCTTGGTAGGCTCAATAGCGCCAGGCAAGATCAACTGAGCACAGAAAAGTATTCGAATCCAAAACAAGTACGTATTTGACCCAGGTATACTGTGAACACAACAGGTCGACAGCAACAGTTCATTGACCTAGTCCAGTCTACAATATGACATGACATGGCATTGTTCTATTGATAAGCTAGTTATATTGATAATTTTTTATTTATGATGTTTTAGTTTCCCATATTCCCATTTCCTCTGGCTCAAAACCTGCTGCTGAATAAGACAGTTTGCTTTGTTGTACACAAGATTTGATTTAGAATTTTAGTTTATTTTGTACTGCATGACCTGTAATGGGTTAAAAAATTAAACGAGATTATCAGAACTCATTGAATTTATAAAATCGGATTTTAAAAATGCAGTTTCGACTTGTGCTTCAGAGACATGCTATGGGTTTACTGTCAGAAGTAATGGCTGGGCTCCTGTTGATAGTACTTTGCTGTAAACAGTATTGTTTCCACAGATTATGAAACTTACTTTGGAGGCATGAGTTGAACTAAAATTGCACTGCCTCCTAAAATGTGTGTGTGTGAATGTCTGTGCGTGTCACTTGTGTGTGTGCAAATGTGCACAAGCCCTTGAATGCAAATATACTGCAAGTGCTCACTTGTGCATGTGCTTACGGGGTGTGTGTGCATGCATATGTGCGTGTGTATGTCCGTTTGTATGTGTGTATGTGCATGTGTGTATGTGCATGCATATGATCAGGTGTTTGTGCATGTGTGTGCTTGTGTATATGTGTGTGCGTTTGTGCATGTGTGTGTGTGCATGCTTGCATATGTGTGCATGCATTTGTGCATGTGTATATGTGTGTGTGTTTGTGTGTGTGTGTGCATGCATTTGCGCATGTGTATGTGTGTGTTTGTGCATGTGTGTGCATGCATTTGTGCATGTGCGTGTGCATGTGTATGTATGTGTGCGTTTGTGCATGTGTGTTCATGTGTGTGTGTGAGTATGTGTGCGTGCCTGCACATGTGTATGTGCATTTGTATGTGTCTGCATGCATGTGTACATGCACATGTGTGTGCGTGCGTGCATGTGTATATGCACATGTGTGTGCGTGCGTGCATGTGTGTGTATGTGTGCATGTGTTTGTGCATGTGTGTGTGCCTGCATGTGTGTATGCATCTGTGTGTGCGTGCGTGCATGTGTGCATGTGTTTGTGCATGTGTGTGTGCCTGCATGTGTGTATGCATCTGTGTGTGCGTGCGTGCATGTGTGTGTATGTATATGTGTGTGCGCGCGTGCATGTGTGTGTGCCTGCATGTGTGTGTACGTATATGTGTGTGTATGTTGCGTGCGCGTGTGTGTGCGCGCGCCTGCGGGCATGCGCGTGTGTGTCTATCCTCATAAAACCCTGCCTCTCAGTGTGTGCTCACACAGCAGTGCACTGTAGCGTACGCTTTCTCTGCTCAGCTTCCTCTCCTCTGTTAGCGGGGCCACGCTCGCCGCTGCGAACCTGTCCTCAGCGCTGGGAAGTCACAGTGGGTCTGATGCATCGTGGGCCAGCCAGCGGGACCCTGGCCAGCCTATTCTCCAGGCATTGACAGCAGCAGAATAGAATTTGTGACCCAGAACACAGAACTATATATAATACGACAATAGAGGCAGCTGGGGCGGGGAGGACAAAAATTTACCAGCAATTTGTGGATTTAAAGTTTCTTGGCCCCTCTTTTCTCTTTCTCTTTGACACGCAATGCAGGCACTTTGGGCTATTCCTTCACTATCTTCTGAAAAACAGATACTCTCCACAAATTTTTAGATAAAGTCAAACTACGAATAGGTTTTTTTAAAAAATAAAATAAAGAACTGTAAAACAATAAAGAAAGAAAGCTGTTAGGATCGCAGTTGAAATTGTACTTCCCTCTAGGGTCTTTCAGCGAACTTATCCCTGGTTATGGGTATGCACTTTGTTGTACGTCGCTCTGGATAAGAGCGTCTGCCAAATGCCAATAATGTAATGTAATGTAATGATCGTTGTTACACACTGGCAAATTTTAAACAAATTTACTGAGCAGAACAGAAAAGCAGGCATGACAGCATGCGAAGGGCACATTTCCATTGACTGCAATTCACCTGTATTACTGAAATATCAATTAGAAACCGAGTGCACTTTCCCCACCACATGTTTTAATTTAAGCTCAGACAAGTATTTGAAATGCAATGACAGGACTGTGGAAAAAAGAAATCACCTTTCTTTGTAATTTTCAACATTTTACACAAGGAATGCAAAAACACGGGGTTATTTATAAAACAATCCCAGCAGTAATGGTTATCTGTTCACGGCAAGGCAAGCCAAAGCCTTCCTCCGTCTCCAGCTGCACCATTTCATTATTAGGTTTTCAGCCGTCAGGTGGCAACTTATCTTTTCCATTTCTTCACAGCTGAGAGCCATTAGGTCACCGTGTTTTCCTTTTGTTAAACACGGAATGACAAGTGCACGGGAGACAAGTAGGGTGCTGCCCACTCCCAGGCAACTGATATCATCACTTTTGCCAAAATAATATGTCGCATTTCAAGTCAAATGGGAGGGGCAATGCGCCCACAACAAAACACCCTCTATCCAACCCTATAATTCGATCCTGTCCAAATCGGGTTAAAATGCATAGACCACCTTAAAAGTCTCGGGGGAGAAGATGGAGGCGTGAGTCACTGTTGCCTCATTAGAGCACTTAGTTTACTGGACATGTAAACACAGCTTTCGTGGAAGTGCCGAACGGTTTTAGGAATCTACATTCACTGCTAGCTCAGTGTTTTCCTCCTTCAGGGGCACACGTGGTATTGTGACTATATAACCTTGTGCCGGCTTTTGTTTTTTCAAAATAAAATGAAAAATTCTTGTGAAGTCGCTTTGACAAGAGCACCCTAGCTGACCTTTGGCTTGGCTTGTTACTGTTATTGCCATTCCTTGGAAAGGAAAAGTATGTGAAATCTGGGAGAGGACTCCTCGAAAGCTGAAATATTACTCTCAGGCCACTCTCACCTGCTTGTGTAATCTCAGTGCAGCGCCCACTGCACTTCAAAGCAAAGGGCACTGCCATTTTGTTTCACCATGCCTCTAAGAGAGAGGAGTGCTTGGAAAGTACATTTGCAGAATTTTCTGTGGGTCAATTCTGAGACCACAAAAATGCATGATGCGTGTTGATATTTCATAATTTTCTCAGAGATCTTTTGTAGTTTAAGAATTGATGCACAGTGAATTCTGCAGTGGTACTATCATAGCAGTCAAAAGCATATAAAAACAAAATGCTACAAATACATTTTACATTTGCCAGTTTTGTACGTATATTCATAAACTGTTGATTGCCCTGTAAATCAAGATAAATCAGCGTTGGTTGACTTTGCTTTGAAATTTAGCAAAATGCAATGCCTCTGCAACAGGTTCTGGTAGAAAGTTCATATGGGATCTAAACTGTGCTAGTCTGCTCTAAGCACCATAACTGTTGACCATTGTTGGGAACCACTCTGAAAGTGTAGTTGTACAAACTACCAATTACTTCACAATTAAAGTAGTTGAACTACAGCAAAGCTAATGTAGCTTGTTAAACTACAATTACTCAAAAAAAAGTTTACTACTTTGTAAAAAAAAATATTATGATTATCATGTTCCCCCCACATAATGCACATGTGAGAAATGCCTTCTTTTTGTACTTTAGAATATAAAATTCTGGGACAACCTATACAGCTCAGTAGGGAGAGCCAGAAATGCGTGACAATTGGCAGCTGAACTACCATCAAACTGCTGAAAAATGTATTAAACTACTAGTTTAACTAGATGTGGTTAAACTACTCCCCACCACTGATATTGACAAAGTTTCTGTGTATGTGTGTGTGCGTGTGTGCACACGCACGCGTCCGTGTGTCAATGGGTTCAAGTAGGGTTTTGGTCTCTTTCTGGATGTTTACCCAATTACTGCTGGAAGTGTAAATGGTCCCTTCCCGCAGGAAGCAATAAGTGTAAGAGTATTCCCAGGCCCAAGAAGTTATCAAACGTGACTTTTTCCCCTCTCAGGAAGCAAGCTGCTGATCCTCTGCTCCCAATCGCTCGTTCCTGGCCCTCCCTGGGGCCGAGAAGGACCCTCCATGCTGTAAACCAGGATAAGGGATCACAAGGGTGTGTGTGTGTGTCTGTGTGTGTGTGTCGGTGGGTGGGAGGGGGCACATAATTGCCTGTGACAATACCTGGGAATCCTGCGAGTCCTGTTTTATAACTCCAGAGAGGAGAAGCTTCAGTCCTCAATCATCAGAGTTCATAATTATTTTCCACACAGAGCAGTGTGGGAAAGCTGGTCCGGTCTCTGAGAAAGAGGTATTGTGGGCAGAGTGCCAACAACTCGACCGACCACTGTGGCAAACAGGGACTGGTGGGGAGTCAAGTGACCTTTCCCAACCAACAAAGCTAGATCTTCCATTCTGCGAATGCCTTGGAATTTAAAGCCCTGACCAAGGCAATCCCTGATTGAAATACCCCAGAAGCTGATATAAAAGTATTAAAGAGCCATTTTTTAAGCTTTGCTGTAAGGCTACGAACCAAGATAGTCCACTCTGAATCATGAAAGAGAGGTATATGGCTTAGTGTGAAATAAACTATGCACATGTAGTACCCACAGGGAAATTATCATTGCATATACATATGCATATGTGGTATATCAACTAGTTTTATTTTAAGGAGTCAAGTCTGAAGCTTTTGACTTTTTCATGAATATCTAAAGCACTTCGAGCCCTCTTAAACTGTCATTTCTCAACTGTTTTCATGGTGTTTGGTGCCAAATACAATAATAAAAAAGCATTAGCCAAAAATTCCTGCTCTCTGTACAACCATGATGTCTTCAAGAAGCATCTTTCCAGGCCATTTGGTAGCACCTCAGAGCCAAAAAAGCCATTCACACATCAAACTTCATGCAATATCAGCCTCCGCACACAGCCAGCCTCTCTTAGGGGACGGGATAAGGAACTGCTGATGACTGAAATCAGGGAGCAGGGAAGTAAGCGAAGGGTGACTCGTCCATCGTACCATGCCCAACCTTGTGCACTGTATAGGACCTGAAAGTGTTTAGGTCTCACAGCAAGAGCAGCACAAGTTTGCGTAATAAATCCAAAAACCTTCCAAATGCAGTTCCCGTGTCTCATTCTTTGAGAAGCCAGGCAAGAACTTTGATTCCATTCAGCTTTTGGGTTCTTATCTACTATCATCAGGGGAAGTGAGGCTAAATTGTTTAAGTATGCCCTAAATACACTGCACAGCCCAACACCAACAGCTGCACACAGGCCTTCATACTTAACATATTCACAATCGCTGCCAGTTCACAAACCCAGAGCATCTATGTACCACAGAAAAACAAAAACTAAATCCCACAATTACCTCATGTTCATTTCATGACTGTCATACAGACTAAACCTCTCTCCCTCCTCTCTCTCTCTCTCTAAGTGCTCTATTTTGTATGGGTCAGGGGTCACATTTACCATATCATGGTGTGATACGGTGTTTATGGGGCTTCAAGTAAGGGAGGGGTCATGTTTTATGGGGTTTCCTAGAATGGGGACCACAGGGGCTAGGCTTTTCAGGGTTTCACTCAACAGTAATGTTCTCTTCCTGGACAATATTCACATAACCCTAAAATACCACTGCAGGCTTTACAGTGTGTGGCTGAATGCAGGGGAATCTGTTGAGGGGATCCACACACAGACTCCTGGGTGGGAAAAGTGATAGCACATATCAGCATCTCATAAAGGCAAGACTGCAAGCTCTCCACAGGTACATAAGAGCAGAATGCTTTCTTCCCATCAGTTGCACAGCCTATTGCTCACTGAGACGATCTGCCATTAAGTGGCCTTGTTGTACTGCACTATGTTCAGCATATCACTGGAAAAACCAAACCCTGTGTTAGTATTGCACAGTGCTTATACATTAGGTATAAGCAGGTAATAGTGCATTATTGACAATACTTGGAAATAAATAAATAGTAAGAACAATTCTGACCTTGTCTGAATTCCACCACTTGGACTTTTTATCCCGAAGCATCTTGTGATACTCCGTCTCCAACTCTCAGACCAATTTTCTAAAGGTGTCCCCCAGGGGATGGTGCTTGGCTCCTTTATATTCTCAATTTACAGCTAATCATCTGGGAAAAGTGTTTCTGACCCAGGCCTTTTCCTTTTGCCTTTGCGATCATGACCATTGATTCTTTCAGTCTAGTCCCCTCCTCTGTCTTACAGGTCTTCACACGCTGGAACACATGCTTTACAAAAGTAGCTACCTGGATGTTGAAACAACACAATGAAAAAGTCTCTTTAAGACACGCCTACTCCCCTCACCAGCCAAAGTCTTCCTTCTCGATAGTAACATCTGGACATTCTGCCCATGGTGGCACATTGTGGATCTCCTTCATATGTTGACGCCTCCAGAATTAACATGAGCAATAGTACCAGCAACTTTGAAAAGTTCTAAATCCTCCATCGTCTTCTACAAGCAACACCAAACATGATTACAGTAATCCTATGCTTCACAGTACTTGACGTGTTCTGTGCCTTGCACTCTGTATCTCATCACTCCGATTCCTAAGGAAACTTATGTTGTGTAATGTTGTTTTTACATTTTGAGGCACTATAATTATAGAAGTTAGTTGCAAAGAGCAAATTCATGCAAGTGATATGAGATAGGTATGCATCTATAGGTCATGATATGGCTGTGTCTGGATATATTATGTTTTATTGTTATTTCTACTGTAATATATGTATGTAGCGTATCTTTCCATGAGCTTTTACATCACTCGAGACAGGACATCTGCTAAATCAATAATGTCATAGGACATGACTGACAAATTTGTTTTGTAAATGATTATGCTGAATGCAAATTTCTTAAATATTTTATTTGTGTTCAGAATATAAAGCATAGCAATAGCAATGAAAAATAACTACACATATCCAAAAAAGCTCAGTTCTAGAAAGCTCATGAAAATAATCTTATTTCAAAATGTATTATATGCATGACTGCGTATCCAATTGGTCAGTTCGGGCAAACCACTTGCCATTGCTGAGTGATCCAGTTAAGATTGTTTTAAATATCAGTTCCCATTCTAGTGGTGCAGTGGCCACACACACATTCCATTGAAAAAGAAAGCATTCACAAGGGAAGAACACTGGGTCAACATAGTCTGAGGCCATACATTCTCTATTCTCTAGCGCACACAAGCTGACAGGAGACATAGTGCATTCATGTATTCATCTGAGGGCTGCTCGCTGTCTGGCACATTCAGCAGTGTAAGAATGGAAACCTTTCCTGATTCAGACTCATGCTACCTGTTCTTCCCTGAAAATATGCTTTTTTTAATGCCTTCCGGGATGTCCATTTCAAAGGTTTCTTGGGTTTGTCCTGGAACATAAAGTTGGTTATGAAGATGCCATGCCTTCACACACCTCTGCAATTTAATCGTTAATTTTCTTTTACTATCATCTCATCAACCTTCGTATAAACTTGTGGCTTGGTAATGCGCATGCATTCACTGAGTATGGGAGACTGACTGAAATTCAGGGGCTGACCGTTTTAAATGTACATAATCACAAAATCCTAATCTTAATGAGTGGGCCACAAATGTTGCCTCTGTGCCTTAAGCACAGCCTGGCTGCCTGGATTCTGCCGGACAACAGGTATACAGTATAATAGGTTTATCACCAGTGAGAACATAATTTGTCAGGTCACTTTACATGTATGTGAATTATGCTAATTACTGAATTATGTTCATTACTGTTATCTTCATAGATAAACAGTCAAATATCTTTGTTTAGACATACTAGGACCGGTCAAAATTAACCTTCACCAAATGGAACTTTACGCAGCACACGAACACTAAATGATGCCCATCACATTTCTCTTTTGCACAGGATGTCACACTGTGGCATCGGTATTGCTTTTGTGTATTTTGTGGCACTTTGTAGAATTCATATAAATACAGTACACGCTACTTGTGAAGACACTGGGTTTAAGGCAAAGATTTGAAGTATAGCCTACCGAGCTACAATGTAGCCTACGTGCTAATGTGTACAGCACTACAACAAATCGAAATCGCCGCTCTTTGAGAAGCCAACGGTAGTAAACTGTGCTATGGAATGCGCCCAACATCATTGCTTTTTCTGAGCAAGTCAGAAGGTAGGCTACTGGAAATGTGTTATTGAACGTGCCAAACCATGGCTGATCTCTTAATAAACGTAGGTCTTCAGATTAAACCAAAAGGCCTTAAGTAAGTTGCATTTTATTGTAGAACTATTCTTAGTATCTTTCAACACTAAAGGTTAACTTATAAACAATGATGCTTGACCCTTATGGTCAAATAATCAGAAGTCTTACGCAGCGTAACCCTCCACGAAATCTGAAGTGCAGAATTATGTGGAGCAACGAAACAATGTTACTTTCACCCAGGTCTAAGTAAGTGTAAACTGGATCTCGAGAAGTGGCTGACAAAAAATGTTTTGTTTAGTTTTCGTTTTAATCCTAACAGCATGGTGAGTTCCTGTGAAATAAAACATTTCATTTTGTCCAGGACAGCTGGATTCAGCAAAAAGCGGCTACTCATTATCTCTTATTGTGATTGCCGTAGCCCTACTATATGATTCAAAGAATAAATGCCTGTTCCAGTGAAACGCTGCTGTAGGCAAGCTGGGCTCCCTTGGCTCATCTCTGATAGCGCTACGGTCATTAAGATGAAGCGTTCGGTTTAAGAAAAAGGAAGTTATTACGAGCTGGGAAATGATCAATTACATAATTCTCTTAATCGACTTTAAAGACGGGCCATCTCCACGGTTGCTCTCGTAACCCAGGGCGAATAGGAGGAGCTGAATTTTCAGTTCACGCGTTTCTAGGTCAATGGGTGTGCTTTAGGATAGCCGATCCTTTGATCTGATGCTTAACTGAAGTCTCATTTAGGCCTATGTTAATGTTTCAGACGTAAAGTAGTAGCTAATGCTTTCAACACCATTTTCAATACACAAAGTTTTCACACTGCCGTCAGTGACATGGTCATTCAGATTACCGCCTTTGTAGTAGTTTTCGCTTCAATCTGTAACAGCGATGAATGAATTGTTAAACAAACGCCCCGCACACGCAGTCGATCTTTCATCAGTCTTCTCAAAACCTAGATTGTTATCTTTAAAATGGCATTTTGGTGGATGATAATAAATTAAGATGAAACGTGCCTGTATGAGTGCACTGGTCAAAAGCAGGAGTGGCTTCAGGAATAGGCGTGTAATGTACCTTCAACGGGCTTCACTCGCTAATCCCGCCCACGATTCTCCGGCAAACGGAGCTGGAGACGATCCCACCACAGTTGACTGTATATCGACCCCTCTTTGCATTATGCATGTTCACCAGGGATTCCGCGAGCGATTCCAGATTATGCGCAAAACACCGGTACAGAATCCACCTCTGAAAAGTCGAAGATAATCAAATTTGATGTGGCAGACGCGCGCACTGTGAAGGTTGGAATACAGCACTGAGTCCGACTGACCAAAGCAGGGGCAGAAGGAATACAGTAACAAGAGCTGCTTTCTAACTAAAGCCGACAACCATGCATCTTCTGTTTTGGGGACTTTGGTTTCTAGTATTACTATTCGACTTCTTGAATGTAGTAGCAATAACAGGAGGATCGCAGTTAAATTCAAGAAAAGGTAAAGCAACGCAAACGTGTCTTTTCGGTTTTACAACGAGAGTGAACAGAATGAATGACTTTTTTCACGATTAGCAAGGCACATGACTTGCAACACATTTTAGAGGCAGCGGTCGACTGAATAACCATTTCTCCGTGTGAAACCATCTGTATTGGAAATGTTAAATCGAGTACAGATTTTAAATGTGTCGTGATGTTATTGTATATTGACATTTTTGTTGTTTTTTCTCCCATTTTCAGAAAAACTACTTGAGCAGTTTGGTGCATTTGAGATTGTAACTCCGACGCGAGTGACTGAAGCCGGTGACAAATTCCCTACAAGCGTGCACTTCAAAAGGAAAAAAAGGAGTGTTGTTGATACAGCGAACAACGGTTCAGATCAGTGGACCTCTTCGCACATTCATTATAGAATATCAGCTTTTGGGCAGGACTTCCACCTCAACCTTACACATGAATCCGGATTTATTGCGCCTCTTTACACAGTTACTATACTCGGAGTACCCAGCAGAGATAACCTAACGGATTCTTTACCCGAGGGGGACGTGGAGGAGGACACAGAGTTTCAGCATTGTTTTTACAAAGGACATGTCAATGCAAAAACGGAACACACCGCCGTTATCAGCCTGTGTTCCGGAATGGTAAGTTTATGATCAAACGTCGCCCATATATATCCTTCTGTTGAGTGTACTTGATAATAGTGTGAATTGGACACATGACGCTGTAACCGCGGGCCCGAGAGCCCTATGAGTAATGACAACTCCACAAGGTTGCATGGCATTTTATAAATGGTGTGTGGAAACGCTACATGTTGTGTCCGAGACATATACATGTGTATATTGCATCACTTGTGTATGATTATAAGCACAATATACATGTAATGTATTAACACGAGAAACCTAGAAAACTTTTATTCACACAATCGGTCGCTGCCATTTAACTATACTTTTGAATTTTCTTTGGATTCACCTACGAGCCCGATGTTTCCTGCACATACTAGGCGAATCCACAAACTCAGAAACGAACTGTGCTTGATGACGTCCCACTCACTTGTGGAAGGCAGAATCAGCCTTGGTGACGTCAATGTTGAGTTTTGGCAGCCTAAAAGTACTTGACATCAAATGAGGAGACGTGCGCGCTACGACTTTAAATATGCGTATTTTATAGCATAAGCGTCAAACAAACAGTATTTATTATCAGTAACGGGGATGGATTGGGAAACGTTTCCAAAAAGCTTCACATAGCGTATGTACCCCACATTACTTTACACCGTGCTTTTTACAAAACAGTTGTAACAGGAAATATATGTAGGACATATTATTGAATCAAAGATGATTGGATATCGACGACCCATTCCATAGCTCTATTAAAGTAGATGTACAATTAGCGTGCATTAAAGAATAATATAATTACATATCATGAAATATCCTTACCGTTGTTCCGCATTAGCATACGTACATGCAGATGGCGTAGCGAAGAAACTAACGGACTTTAGCCTATGTCCCTTTTCTTCTTGTCCTGCATGTCCTGGGAAAATATTGTATACCAGAAGCCAACGATATGTTATCACATCCATCAATTTAAACTGTATGTCCACCAGCTCAATGTTACGTGTCCACGATTACTGCGTAGCGTTGGTTTGTTTACCTGCAGATGTTTGTTTGGGAAGTACGCGCGTGGGCGGTTCTTTCTACAGCACTACTTCAAAACCTAGGTTTAAGGAACCAGCCGAAATTGATGTCTAAAATGTAATTATTTAATGCTATTCCCCTGCCGATACTGTGGTGTATAGAATCATCTGGAGTATATTCCCGGAGGTTTTTTTGTTTAATTTGTCGATCATGTGCGCATAATTGTGTGACTGCATTATGGTGGAAGCCAAAAATTATATTGGATATTATACCACCTTAAAATGGTGTGCATAAATACATGACTATGAGACAAAATGCCCAATGCTGCTGTGGGCTCCCATTACCACCAAAACAAATGCGTCATAATCAAGACAACTAACTTCAAACAGGCATATATTTGACGAATTTTACCCCCACCAAGCCCACCCGCAACGAGTAGTATATTTCAGCAAACGACGTTGCCTTTCTTCATTCTTTCAATCTTGCTATTTGTGAAATGTCAAAACACCTAACTAAAACACTGTCTTTAGCCCACCATATACTTTACATTTCTTTTCTATGTACATCCAGGTTAGCTTGGTCCTTAGTTTACCCTGCTGTTTCTGTGACCTCAAAGTTAACTGGTAGCAATATGGTATGTGAAATGTGACACTGAAAAAGACAAAGCTTCCATTTAGCTTGCCAAGAAACAAAATGTATGATAATCATCTCTGCTTGCCATTTTAACTTGGGCTGTATTGCTGTAGCAATCTGCATTAAAGTATATTTCATATCAGGTGTTACCTGAAGCAGTCATTAGACTGGGCATTCAAATGAGTGGAATGTGTTAATGTATTACAGTGTACTTCAGCTGTGTACTTCTTGGTTTAATGTGTATTTTGTTGTTTGTTTTAGCTTGGCACTTTTAGGTCTCCAGAAGGTGAATACTTTGTGGAGCCCCTTCACACCTATAATGGCAAAACTTATGAAGAAGAACGGCACAAACCTCATGTTGTATACAGAAAAGACGCTCCCCAGAAGGACAGCACTGAGGATGGGAATGCATGTGTCACTTCAGGTGAGAAAAATACTTGAGTAAACCTACAGAAGCACACACACACAGACACAGTCACTCATGTGTGCAGGCACACACACACAGACACACACCAGCATGCATACATGCGCACATACACACACAGACACATACCAGCGTGCAGGTATGCCCATGCACACACACACACACACACACACAGAAGCGCATGCACACACACAGACACACACACAAACACACATGCACACAGACGCACACACACACACACACACACACACAGTTGAACACATAAACACACATAGACAAACATTAGACTAGTTTTTTAAAGCTCAGTGTAAAGAATGAACTCTGGTGGAATGCCATCAGACCACTGGCGGGTTCGGAACTGACAGGTCTCCCAGTGTGCGAGTTCTGTGGGCCCCTGAGCCTCACAGGGAGAAGGAGCCAGGGCGGAAACACTGAGCCAATACTCTCTTTTCTCATTCATGTCTCCTGAACAATGACAGTGACATTCACATTGATGTAAAACTTAGTCATCAGGGTCTCTCTATGGTCGTTTATACATGTTAACAACAACTCATGTTTCTCTCCATCATTCTTTCAGAGGGAGAGTTATTCTTTTCATTGTAAAAACATATTTACAATCTCCACTTATCCTGTGTTTCACGCTCGAACCCCACTGCCTATACCGTAGACATTCACGGTTCTCCTCTGAAACATTTGGTGTCACCAGCTGCTTCTTATCACATTTCAGACTACAGCTAAGTGCACTTAGAGTGGGGTTGGCGGAAGGTTGGCTTTAACCTGCTGTCCCTAGGCGCCCCGTCGACCAGCGGAGGTCGCTACAGAGCGATGAAATGTGGGCCCTTTCCGACTAAACCGTCCCATACGCTAGGCGACACAATCGCCATTCGCCCATCACCCTATGAAGCTACTGGGCACGGTCAGCACTGGCATGGTCAGGATTTGATCTGAATCATGAGGTCCATCCATGTACCTCATTCATGTACCTGGTAGCCCAGGGACCACCCAGCAGCCGCAAACTGACATTTTATTGCAGAATTTTTATCCTCTGTGTCGGTTTGGCTAACATGGCACACTTAACTAGGCAATTTTGAAAAAGTTGGTATGGTGCTTAGGGTAAACCTCTTAAACCTCTTTGCAAAAGAAGAGATTAATCCTGATTACTGTCACAGAATGATGATGTTCATGTTCATTTAAAATCAAGCTGCTTTGACTTCAGGTGAATATCAAATAGCTCGTTCATTATTTGACTGATATTTGCCATCAGTGTTCAGCAGAAGTGAATGTATCAAATCGTTTGCTTTTAGAGATCTGGAACAGGAAAGCCATTTTGGGCTGGTTTTATCAGCATCTTAGTTTATTGCCTCAAATTCCTGTTGACTCTTGCTCTTCCTGTAGCCTTTAGATAAGGAAACCTGATATGTAAAATACCATGAAGAAACATTGTGAGCTGTATTGTGAAAAAGTGCTACCAACTTTAAATATTTAAAAGCCATAGCTTTGGAATAAAAACTATCAATGTTATAAATGTAAAACCGGACCTGGTGTGCTGCAGATCCTCAACATTGTCTCTTCACAAATCGGAGCAGTTGGTTTGTGCTTATGTAACTTTCCATCAAGGGTGTATGCATTTTTACAGAAATATTGGAAGAAACTGAATTTATTTGTATACATCAAAATGAATGTTAGAGAAAGAGAGGATTTTATGAAGGGCTTTTGTATTTTTCCTGAAAAAAGTTCTGCTGTTATCACAATCATTTTCAGGAAAGGAGAACAGCTTCACTTTTGTGCAGAAGATGAAGTAATTTTTGATGACTGGTGTTGCATTGCAGTGGTTAAGGGATTGAGTTTTCAGTTGGACAGGAAAGCAGAACAGGGGCAGAAGTATTCCTTTGTTACACATTGGTTTCTCGTCAAGATAAAAATCTGAATTTCAAGCCCCAGTTTCTGCTGTCACTTGAAGCCTGTGTCCACATGGCATTTTCTTCAGGAGAGAAGGCTTTGCTCCATCTTTGCTTGTGGCAGCGTGCCAAGCTCACCTAATATGAACCCCCCTACTCCCCCCTATTTACAAAGCCTCTGGCCCCGGCGCATTTGCCGAGAGGAGCTTTACTGCAGACAAAATGCATACTTGTCTTGTTCTATTCATAGCAATAAACAATGTACAGTAATAGGACCTTTTGTGTAATTACTCGGTCAAACCAAAAGACAAAAGACTAATCAGAGGGGCAAATATTTCTTGGATGCTTTGTTTAAGAGCAAGGCTTTGTTATTCACTCTCCCCAGACACTGATTTCACACTGTCTAGCCTAGTATTACCTGGTGACCACTATAAACCTTCCGGTGCTGAATCAGGCCTGGAAATAAGGATTCCCTCCCCCATTTTTGGCTTTAAAAAAAGTAACACAACTCCCATTATTGTGGGCTCATTTCTCCATGTTTTTTTGTTTTTTCTTAATTTTTTAAAAATATAAATTTGTTTCATTATATCATTTTCAAGTCACAAAACATGTTCATTACATCAAGTTGAGGCACTGGAGACTACATCCATAAATGAAGCGTTTTGATGTGTATATTGATGTGCTGTGTTGACCTCTTCCTCTTTAAGGACACAAGCCCAGGCAGAGGAGACACAGAGATCGGGCGAAGAGGAGGGGTGCTCCCGGCGGTATGCTAGCCGATCTGGAAAGTTTAAGCGCAAGCTTCTCCTCGCATCCTTTCTCCGGGACAGAAAATAAGCAGAGGGCTAATGACAGCAGCGATTCAGGACCGCACAGAAGATCAAAGCGTTTCCTGTCCTATCCACGCTTCGTGGAAGTCATGGTGGTGGCAGACAGCAAAATGGTGGAACATCACGGGAGCAACCTCCAGCACTACATACTCACGCTCATGTCCATTGTAAGTCCTTTTTTCGCTCTGGCGTCTTTAAAAACTGCATTTAGGTCAGTGTGGGACCGTAGGGCAGTACAGTTTCACAACTGACAACAGAGTTACAAGACAAGGCAGACTTTCCTGACGACTTTGATGAATGAGAAAAAATAACCCTAGGCATGCTGCATAGATGGCATACTCTACCTTCTTCAAATAAAACCTGCTCAAGGCTCTTGGCTGTCCATGTAGGGGGTAAGTTGACCTATATTTTGTTTCTGGCAAAGGCAGCATTCCCTGCTGGATCGCAGACTGTAATCAACTTTTCAACAGTCAAATGAGTGATTTTTTTTCAGGTGCTCCAGACTTAATTTAGCGCTGCACTGTTGACAGGAGAAAACAGTGCTTGAACACATGAACATTCTACATTAAAACCTCATTAAGACACGCGTGTTTCAGACACGTTGAGAGATGGCAGCTAAACTGATATCTAATCGTTCGTCCTCTGTCTTTCATTTTAGGTTTCTTCCATCTATAAAGATCCAAGCATTGGGAATTTAATCAATATCGTCATCGTGAAATTGGTTATTATAAATAGTGAACAGGTAAGACGGTACAGTTTTGATAGATACCAAATTAAATCAAAGGAATACACGCACACATGTAACAGTTTTGCCAGAAACTCTAACCCAAAATGGTCCTTTGTCTTTGTCCTTAGGAGGGTCCCGTTATTTCATTTAATGCACAGACCACTTTAAAAAACTTCTGCATATGGCAGCAAACTCAAAACCACCCCGACGAAAGCCACCATTCGCATCACGACACGGCCATCCTCATCACCAGGTACAGTAGCCTGTCTCTGCCTCCTTCTGGGCTGTTCCGTGATAACGGAGTCAGCCCTCTGGCGGGTTTAGAGCTGTCTGAGGTCATGATGCAGCCCCGCTCCCATGGCCTCTCCCCAGAGCCCAATTTAATGAAAAACACGTCTGTGCCAAAGTCAGTAATGCACAAAAAGGACATGTAGGGTCATATCTACCATATTTGCATTGTGGAACATGCAGTACTTGTGGATTCTGTTGTAACAGTATGTGGATTTAAAAGGACAGGCCAACTACTTGCCAGGCGGCATTGTCTTCTAGTCAGAGGTTGGTTCTTGTGCCCCGTGTTAGGGAAAAATGCCCTTCTTAACATTTCACAGGTGAGTATCGTCTGATGAAACAGATCCCAGTAAAAATAACGATAGTTCTACTTGAGTTTAACTTTTGTATTTATTTGCAAAGAAATAACAGAAAGTGAAAATTCTTACCGGCTTTCTGATTTGAATCAGACATAGTAAGAGTCTTATCCACTTTTCCAGAAGGGGGGCCTTTACCAAAACAAAAAGACATGAAGCTGGCCACTAACATTTATCAGTATTTTGTCTTCTGAATACCCCTGGTTGACCTTGCTGTAAGACCGGAATGTGCTAGCTACATTAAGGTCAAAGGCTGTCTGTCTGCTGGGAGAGAGACAGAGAAAGCATAAGAGTAAGCACTTAATTTAGAAAGTGGTCTAATAGTAATAAGGATTAAAAATACAAGGTTATTTTTAATCACGTGATTGTCTTAATGTTAACACACATTGTCAATTAAGAATCAATTAGCCTTACACCCACCATCACTTTTGAGATGGGGAAAGACAGTGCAAGTTTTGTGAATGGAGTAAAGTGAAGGTGACATGTTATGGTGGAGCTATACAGTAGTAGTTCCAAATTCACAATAATTTGCTTAGAGCTATACTCTAGAAGTTCCAAATTCATAATAATTTGCTTAATATTCTGCAGGTTCCATAGTTGAGTAATCAAAATTAGAATTTGTTTTCAGGGCACTCTATGCATTCATGACAGTTTTTCTCCATAGAGAGTAACTTGAGATAAGTACTCAATCACACTTCCAGGCAGAATCATTTCTATGCAGTCTTACATTCATGACTCTCAGGCCACTCTTTGTCAATTCTGACAAGAAGGTATTACACTCTTTCTAAAATTATGCTTTTTTTTGTCTTTTGTGTTCATGGTTGAATATTCAAGTGATTGCCTATAGGGTCTGTAGTTTACAGTGGTTTGTTGATTCAGAAATAAATTAATTCGATCACAATGGCCTTTGTTCCACCACAGACAGGATATCTGTCGGGCCCGAGATAAGTGTGACACTTTAGGTAAGACCCTTTTCCCCCTTATTCAATCATCTACTTTCATTCTTCTTAACACAATTTCTATAAACTTATGCTTTAACAACACATACAGTGTGTATATACTTGGAATAATGTGGTATGATATGCTGTTGAGTGTTACATTGATGATAACATTGATCATAATGATAATTGTGATAATAACAATGATGGAGATGACGACGATGACGATGATGATGGTGATGATGAAGATGATGATGATGACAAACTTCCAAACATGCAGGTCTGGCAGAGTTGGGCACTGTGTGTGATCCTTACAGGAGCTGCAGTATCAGTGAAGACAACGGTCTTAGCACTGCTTTCACCATTGCTCATGAGCTGGGCCATGTGTGAGTACTGTAGCTGTCCTCTCCCTCTCACACACACACACACACACACATATGCATGCATGCACACATGCACACATTCCAAATTTATCAAATTGATGGCTATTTCTTACAGCCAGAAGCATACAGGATGATCTTTCCTGTCAAACAAAATGGATGCGTGATGTATTGCAATGTATTATGTATCGGTCTAAAATTATATAATTCTTATTGTTTATATATTTCAAGGACTCCTAAATGTCCTAAAGTCTAAAGTCCTAAATGTCCTAAAGCTGTATTGTGAAAACAGTATATCTGGAGTTTGGTGCCAAAGGAATTTGTGAAATGAAAAAGAAAATAAATCAGTTATCTTGATCTTCTCTGTTTCTCCCTCAGAAAATAATTAGGTTGGTGATGGCTTTGATTGATGACAGAAAAGCTGTTCCATCATCATTTACGTGTCACGTGACACAAAGGGGGCAGATAAGCCCAGCGTGGCACTCATCGGGGTATGTTTTGTTTTCATTCTGCCCTGCAGGTTTAACATGCCTCACGACGACAGTAACAAATGCAAGGAGGACGGTGTGAAAAACCAGCAGCACGTGATGGCACCGACCTTAAACTACTACACCAACCCCTGGATGTGGTCCAAATGCAGCAGGAAATACATCACAGAGTTCCTCGAGTATGTGGCTGACTGCTTTAACCATGTAGCAGCCTTTGCCCTTTCTTTCTTTAGCCTGAACTCATGAAAGATAGCCGTTCTGCTGGAATGCCGATAGTCTAGCTGGGTCATTCAGCAGCGAGCCCAGTTCCTCTCCCTTTATACTGATGGTTCCTCTCTCTTTATACTGTCTGTCTGTTTTATTATTTAAGAAAAGAAAAAATGTATTTACGTCATTTATTTTATTTTTTCTTAATAGCACAGGGTATGGTGAATGCTTGCTCGATGAGCCCGTATCCAGTTCCTACAGTCTTCCCCAGCAGCTCCCTGGACGCATATACAACGTTAATAAACAGTGTGAACTGATATTTGGGCCCGGAACGCAGGTGTGCCCATATATGGTAAGAGAACTCTGGAGTGTGGTATTAAACTGGCATGCCTTGACTGTCAGAAACATTACATGTCATTTGTTAATTGTTGATATCTGGAATAAATAGGTTGGTTGTAGAATATGCTGAGTTTGTGAATGTTTTAGTTACATAATTAAAGATTTTGTTATATAATCCTGGTTGTGTTTAGATGAAAATCCTTCATTCGGTGTGCTCTGAGATAGATAGAAGAGCGTACTCTGCAGCTATATTTATTGAGGAGCCCTGGTGTGGACGCTCTGTGGAGATAGCAGCGTGTTGTTGATGTTGTCCAGATGCAGTGTCGAAGGCTGTGGTGCACCAGTCCAGAAGGGGCCCAGAAGGGCTGCCGGACTCAGCACATGCCCTGGGCGGACGGAACCGAGTGCTCCCAGGGAAAGGTACTTCCAAATCCCAGAGCGCAGTGCTCAACTCAGAATGAAACTCAGACGCACACTGAAATTCCCTCACTCACATGTGCAATACAAACGCACGCACACACACACACACACGCGCACACACACACGTGATTTTGGTCCCAAAGAACCGTAATTCCAGGCCTCCAAGCACTATCCAGAACACATAACCATACCATACAAACATAACTAAAAAACATGCACACACATATGCATGCATGCACACACATATGTTAGTGTGCCACATTAGTTGCTGGTATTCTCACTATGTTGTCTTGGCAGAGCTTAGCTGTGCCGCAATATTGTGAGAGGTTTCACTGTTACACAGGCAGAGATAAATTAGACAAAAACCAAACACAAAGGAAACCCCTAAAACATGATCAGCAAAACTTTAATAGTAAAACCGTGTTATTTTGGCAAATGAGTCATTTCTCTTTACTCCCCATCTCCTTTGTGCACGCAGCTGCTTGGATGGGTCTCAGCATTGCTGTTAAGTCTTTGGAATGCTGTCTAGAAAAGAAAATCTGGAAATGAAAAAGCCAGACAAAAATGTAATGACTTTAAATTGCTGTATGAATACATAACTGAACACGGGTGATGCACTTGTCACTTGGTGTAAATCCCACCATTTGTTGAAGCAGTTTTAGCCTGTGGAAGGAAAGATTTGTTTGCCCCAAAGCCTGTATTATTATCAAGCAATAATAGGCTTATGGCAACTGTGAATGGAGACTTGTGGAGATTTCCATATCCATTACTGGTTTAGCGTAGCTTTTAATTAGCACCATTCAATCTTCCACTTCCTGCTTGCTTTGTGACATGAAAGGTTTGGCTGCCGAGCTCCAGTGCTCCCCGACACACACATGTCTAAGACCCGGTTTGTTTACACATTGTATTTCTGTTCAGAACCTATGTTTGCCATTTCAGATATGGATATCACAGTTAAATATGGTGACCAGCATTACATTCGCTTATCCCTCACCCTTGTGTACCAGCCAGTCACTACCTCTAGAAATAATGAATGTTTTTTGTTATTTTCTTCTTGCATGTATTGCTTAATAACTCCCAGGTTTGTATATTTCAGATACGGGCGTGGAGTGTGGAGTGTAGTATCGTGTTTCTCAACCTTATCTGTCCATTTTGTTGGTCTCTCCTAACAGCACTGCAAGCATGGCCTGTGTATCACCAGGGAACATGATCCCACCCCCATTGAGGGGGCGTGGGGGGTGTGGAGCCCATTCGGAACCTGCTCACGGACTTGTGGCGGGGGCATCAAGATGGCTGTGCGAGAATGCAACCGGCCCGTGTAAGCAGGCCTTTTTAAGTCACGCATTCCAGTTCAGCGCTGTATCCCTAACCCGCGGTTCTCAATGTACCTTGATAAACATTTGAGTGTAACTGCCCAGAGAATGCCTCACACAAAAAAGCTTCAAACACCACTGTGTTGTAATAGTTCTGGAATGAAAAGCCACTGCAGTAACAGGGCTAAAGTGAGCGAAAGGGAACCGGGGTGATTTATCTATTCATCTGCAGGAGAAATGAGGCAATTTTAGCAAACTAGTCTCTTCCCGTTCCTGACACAGGCCCAGAAATGGCGGAAAGTACTGCGTGGGCCGCAGGATGAAGTTCCGCTCCTGCAACTCTGAGCCCTGCTCCAGACAGAAGAAGGACTTCAGGGAGGAGCAGTGTGGTGCCTTCGATGGCCGGCACTTCAACATCAATGGTCTACCTCCAAACGTGCGCTGGGTCCCCAAGTACAGCGGAAGTAAGGTCCTTTAGAGTCCCTGGGCCTGGGTGCTGGTTCATGGTTTATTTAGCGCTAATTTCCTCACCTGTGTCCCCCTCTTTTCAGTTCTAATGAAGGGCCAGTGCAAGCTGTTCTGTGTTCTCTAGGCACCATGGTTATACAGTATGTAATTGCACATTGTAGCCCTGCTGAAAAAAACAGCTCAAGCTAGGTTTTGAAACAGCTGGTTGACCAACTCAAGCTATGTTTTGAAACTGCTGGTAGCAGGTAGTTTCAAGCTGGTCATAGCTGGATTGTACACCACAGATTGGAATTGTTTTCATGGTACAGGTTGTTTAGAATTTAGTTTAAATGGTTTATGATAATATATATAAAACATCAAACAGACTTTTCTTAGCGCTGATTTCCTGGCCTGTGCCTCCTCTCGTCAGTTCTGATGAAGGACCGGTGCAAGCTGTTCTGCAGGGTGGCCGGGAGCACGGCCTACTACCAGCTCAGGGACAGAGTGACGGACGGGACCCCCTGCGGACCAGACACCAACGACATCTGTGTCCAGGGCCTCTGCAGGGTATGAGCCTCCATAAATCTGCCAGCCAGCCACAAGACACGTCTCCACACCTGAAAGCGTGTCCCAATTTAACTGCTTTGCGTATTCACCTTCCTGCTTGTTCTACACGTGTACTGCACACAGACAGATCTATGCTGTACAAAGAAGCAGTCCTCTCTCACTGTCCTTATTGGTGTTTAAAAGCACATAGTGAAGCTGACTTTGAGGTTCCTCTGCTGTTACATTCCTGTAGGGGGAGAAGCATCTGGAAAACCAGAAATAAAACATACCCTACTGAAAAAAAACAGCTCGGGCTAGGGTTTGCAACAGCTGGTAACTTTGGCCAGGACCAGTTCAGACCAGCTCCATACTCAACATGGTTTGACCTGCTCAAGCTACGTTTTGAAACAACTGGTAGCTGGTCATTTCAAGCTGGTCAGAGCTGGATTGTTCACTAGGCTACTCAAACTGATATTTTGGTTTAAGAGAGTTAAGTTTTGTGTCATGTAAAGACGGAAGAACACAAACTGAGCCCCGTGTTTTTTGTGGCAGTAAGTCTGATGCTTTCCCTCTGTTCACAGCAAGCAGGATGTGACCATGTGCTGAACTCCAAAGCACGGAGAGACAAGTGCGGAGTGTGCGGGGGTGACAACTCCTCGTGCAAGACTGTAGCAGGCACATTCAACATTGTTCACTATGGTTAGTGAAGCCTATGGCACTTTAAAGAAGTGTGTTTTCCGGAGAGAATGACTTCCAAACTGGCCTCTTAATGTTTTGTCACGGTTAACATTGTTACACTGGAATTTTCATGCTTCTGTTTTCAGGATATAACGTTGTCGTGCGTATTCCCAGTGGTGCTACAAATATTGACGTGCGACAGCATAGCTACTCAGGGAAGCCAGAGGACGATAACTACCTCGGTAAGAAACATGAAAGCAAACCGCCTCCTTTGCTCGCTCTCAACATGCTTTGACCAGCTCAAGCTATGTTTTGAAACTGCTGCTAGCTGGTAGTTTCAAGCTGGTCATAGCTGAATTTTACACCTCAGATTGGAATTGTTTTCATGGTAGAGGTTATTTATAATTTAGTTTGAATGGTTTATGGTTCAAATATAAAGCATCAAACTGACGTGTATAGTCCTAGATTGTCTTGTGGTCGTTTATATCCCAATTTTCATGGTAGTGTTTGTTGCATTCAAACGGGTGCATAACCTTGTCATTAAAACTCTTTACAGTCCACCAGGTGAGAGAAATTAAAGTTGGGGTATTGTTGGGATACTATCGTGTTGTACAGACATGAAAACTTGCACTGCCAGAGTAAAACCTTTTGTTGGTGACAAATCTTGAAGGAGAGTAGGGTTTAAAAGTGGAGGAGCCTTGCAGCCAGCACTATGGAGGCCTGAGGATCACCTTGATGGTGCTTGGAGCTCACGTGTGAACGTGTTAATGACACCCATCGAGGACCTCCGCCTCTGTGTAGTTTTAGTAAAGCCTGGAAGATGCAGGTCCACGAGATAGCGTGGGACAGGGCAATGTAGCTGCATTACTGTGATGTGTGAAACGGCGAGGAAACTAACTCAGGAAATTAGCTACATAATCGCATTAGTGTGAATTTGTGCAGCAGACTAACGATGAACAGGAAGCTGCTGGATGCCAGATTACTTCACGCCAATTAGGTACATCTTTATCGCAAACCGCTACAGATGTGTAGCAGCATTACTACATCTGTGGTGAACTTTTCCAGTTTTAGTTTGAATCCATATGAAGGAGACCTCAATGGATGAAGAGATTGTAACAAAAATGTAACACATTTATTTTCCTTTACACATGGTATAGTTACATAGTTATACTTATCATCTGTGTGTCATATACAGTTGGGAAACATTCACAACCATAAAACACACGTTTCTGAATCTTCCTTTAGTTCCTGAAATTCAAGAAAATAATAAACATGATGTAGACAGTTCGGTTGGAGTTTACAATGTGTGCAGCCTACAGACATAATAAAGTGTACATATACATGTATGTTTGGTTGTTTTCATTATAACACTGTTTGTTGTTGTTTTGCAGCCATTTCCAACAGCCGGGGGGAGTACCTGCTCAATGGGGAGTTTGTGGTCAGCATGTTTAAAAGGGAAATTAAGGTCGGAGAAGCTATATTAGAATACAGCGGCTCTGACCACGTCATTGAGAGAATTAACTGCACTGACAGAATAGACGAGGAGATCGTCATCCAGGTAACCTTTCTCCAGCACCACCCCTGATCACCTTGATGCTTTAATATCACCCTATGAATGACTTTATTACTTTTTCATTACTCACCTTTTTTTTTACGACAGAAAGATTAAAGACTGTGAAAGTGATAAACCATATAATTATCTGAGAAATGTTAAATGTTATAATCTTGAAATGTTGTACTTTATAAACACCATAACCAGGTCCTCTGTTCTCTCCAGGTGCTTTCCGTGGGTAACCTGTATAACCCAGATGTCAGGTTCAGCTACAACATTCCTATTGAGGACAAGCCGCAGCAGTTCTTATGGGATGCCTATGGCCAATGGCAGGAGTGCAGTAGGCTATGCCAAGGTATGTGATGGAAGGTGTAATAAAATGCAGTGCAAATAGTCATGAAAACCCACCCATCCAATTTAAAGGTCTTCGTTGTTCTGGCTTCAATAAGCACCTTCACCTAAGGGAATATCATTACTGTTGAAAAGCACAGCAGGCTTTTCGTTGGTGGGCCGTTTGCTTTGAGTCTTCATGGTCCAGAGATAGCCACAACAAGCAAACACTGTTAGTGAACACTTCTGAGGCAAGCTTTCATCCCTCTTGATGTGTCTGCTCAGGGGAGCGTAAGAGGAAGATTCTGTGCAGCCGTGAGTCGGACCGCGTGGTGGTGTCTGACCAGAGGTGCCACAGCTCTCCCCGTCCGCCCGTCATCACTGAGCCCTGCAACATGGACTGTGAAATCAGGTTAGTGTGTGCTCCCTGTCTCTGTCCCACTGGCCTTCTGTGTGCTCCCTGTCTCTGTCTCACTGGCCTTCTGTGTGCTCCCTGTCTCTGTCTCACTGGCCACCTCTGTGTGCTCCCTGTCTCTGTCCCACTGGCCTTCTGTGTGTGCTCCCTGTCTCTGTCTCACTGGCCCTCTGTGTGCTCTCTGTGTCTCTGGCCTTCTGTGTGTGTGTCTCTGGCCTTCTGTTTTGAGCAGGGCAGTTAAAATACAGTAAATGGTAAATGGTTGGCATTTATATAGCGCCTTTATCCAAAGCGCTGTACAATTGATGCTTCTTATTCACCCATTCATACACACACTCACACACCAACGGCGATTGGCTGCCATGCGAGGCACCAACCAGCTCGTCAGGAACATTTGGGGGTTAGGTGTCTTTCTCAGGGACACTTCGACACAGCCCGTGCGGGGGATCGAACCGGCAACCCTCCGACTGCCTGAGCCATGTCGCCCCTCTTCTGATAATGTGTGGCCCCCATAGAGGACAATGGTATTTAATATTGACTATTAGTTACTGACAATTGGGGTACACTGACCTTTCATCCATCCATCAATCAAAATTTTTTGAACTGCTTAATTCTGGTCAGGGTCATAGGGGGTGCTGGAGCCTATCCCAGCATGCAGTGGGTGAGAGACAGGAATGTGTCCTGGATAGGTAGCCAGTCCATCACAGGGCCCACACAGAATTTGCACATTCATACTTGCGGGTAATTTAGAGTATCCAATCATCCTACTGCATGTCTTTGGACTGTGGGAGGAAACCGGAGTATCCTAGAGTAAACCCACACAGGCACAGGGAGAACATGCAAATTCCACACAGAATGGCCCTCAGCCAGGATTTGAGCTCTGTATCTTCTTGTCGTGAGGCGACAATGCTATTCACTACAACACTGATCACTTTTCATCTGTGCCATTAGTGTGTTGAGATTCATTACTGAGGATTTTGAGTGATTTTTATAGGTAATCTTGTTTGTTTGCGAGTGAATTGCTAACATCCTGTATCTGTCCTTCATGATGTGAGGGTGTGATGGACTGAGGGTGTAATTCTGGCTCTGTCCTGGAATGACAGGTGGCATGTAGCGCGGAAGAGTGAGTGCTCTGCGCAGTGTGGACCGGGCTATAGGAGCCTGGAGATTCAATGTGCCAAGCACAGCCAGGTCGATGGAAAGGCCCAGAAGGTGAGTATAAACCATTGAAGATAATGCTACTTATCAACAATGCCTTCACACCAAAGTACATTCAATGTATTATGCCTAAAGCTGGAAAATAAAGTGCAGCATTAATCCTTTAAAGAAGGATTAGCAAAGTCCATAGCCTTGTGTGTTGTGTTCTGTCAAGAAAACCAGGGTGCACAGGTGGAAATTGTTTAAAGGCTGGTATTTTCCCACACCGTGCTTGGAGTAGGTCACCGGGTTGCTTGGAGTAGGTCACCGGGTTTCTTGGAGTAGGTCAGCAGGGTTTGCAGTAGCAGCAGATGCCCTTGGGCTTTTCAAGTCTCTGCTTGACGGAGTGCTGGATGTGAGCTACACTGACACGGACAAGAACCGCCAAGGGCAGGTGGGCTGAAGGGCCTTCTCTTGCTAACAAACACTCTGTTCTTAAGGTGGATGACCGCTACTGTAGCAACCAGCATAAGCCTGACGATCAGGAGCCCTGCAACGGAGACTGTAACCCGGGGGGGTGGGAGTACACGTCGTGGTCAAAGGTGAGCTGGCAGTGCTGACTCAGCACGTGTGGCTGTGTTACCGCAGCGCTCTGTGTTTATGTTGACAGCACTCGGCTCGGGGGCTGACGCTGGTTTTTATTCATTGGGCAGTGCTCGAAGAGCTGTGGAGGCGGCCTGCAGCGTCGGGGGGCGGTGTGCGGCAAGTCGGGAGAGTCAGGACACGACGACAGCCAGTGCAACCAGCGGGAAAAACTCGTCGTCCAGCCCTGCAACGACTTCCAGTGCCCGCAGTGGAAGAGCGGGGATTGGTCCGATGTGAGTGACATCACAGGGCTTTTCTGCAGTGGCCTCGAGCCGTAACATCTAGATGACAATGGCTGAGATGTTGAGCCCACCTGGATGATGCAGGGCGGCCATTTGTGCCAGAACGGTCATCCATAACAGACCAGTTGGGATGGAGTGGTAGGGGTTGCTATGCCGATAAAACAATTTTGTATGGCCCACCAGGTGCAGGGCAGCTACACCCGAGGCTAGCTCAAGGTGTTTTTCTGCAGAAAATTGCTCAGACTGTCGTCCAGATTCAGATATGCTGTAATCAGCATTATTCACAATAATCTTTGTTGTGATTTCTCAAAAACTGGAATAACTACACAACCATAATTTAGGACATGTGCACATTTGGCAGCTGACCTCATTCATTCATTCATTCATTCATTCATAAATATGCACAATATAGACAGAAGATCTGTGCTTCTCATTAGAATGGCACAGGTAGGTAATTAGTGACTCAGAACTGAAGGGTTATGGGATCAGCTCAAAACCTGAATGTGAAGTCCAAGCTTTTAAATGCTCCTGCCTGAAATGATGATAGACTATATAAATGTCCAGAATATAAAACTGGCATAAAAATTATTTTATAATGCAGTGTAATGCAGCGATAACCTGGGTTGATTGCAACTTTTTGAACTCTCTCTCTGGATGGCCTGGATGCCTATGGCATGCATTCCTCAGATATTTCTGATAAGGTTCCTTGTGGAGCCGCACCACATGGGCAGGCAGATCCTGTCTGAAGTTCCCAGTGCTCTGAGTTCACACACACTTTCCCAGTGCTCTGAGTTGACACACACTTTCCCAGTGCTCTGAGTTCAGACAGACTTTCCCAGTGCTCTGAGTTCATACTGACTTTCCCAGTGCTCTGAGTTCACACTGACTTTCCCAGTGCTCTGAGTTCACACTGACTTTCCCAGTCCTCTGAGTTCACACTGACTTTCCCAGTGCTCTGAGTTCACACTGACTTTCCCAGTGCTCTGGGTTCATACAGCTTGCAGTACTTGCATCACAAAGTACTATTTGCATGTTTTTGCAGTGCCTGGTGACTTGTGGCAAAGGGCACAAGCATCGGCAGACGTGGTGTCAGTTCGGGGAGGAACGTCTGGACGACAGGTTCTGCGAGTTGCCCAAGCCGGAGTCCGTCCTGGCCTGTCAGCAGCAGGAGTGTGCCTCGTGGCAGGTTGGACCTTGGGGACAGGTTAGTGTCCATGCCCGCCGTCTCCCTGCCTCAGTTCTCCTACAGTGCAATGTATCCCAGCCTGCATGAGGACAACTCAACATCGTGTCCTTAAAACGCCTATGACCTACCCTCTGTAATTGCACACTTTTTCAGAGTAAGATGGATTAAATCTCTCATTTGTTCACTTAATTGTGAAACCTGCTGGTTCAAAAGGTTGTTGAGTTTTTGGCTGATTGTGCTGTTCAGTACAAGGTATACGTGATGTGGGTTGTGTGGGGGCACACAACCCCCACACAAGTTCAGAGCATGTTCTTCAGCTATTTCTTATCTGCTTCTACCATCTGTCGCACAGCCATGGAATATAAACTCTCATTTATTTATTTTTTCCTCAGTTCAATTTGTGGTTGCATTTCAAAACAAAACAAAAAAACGTGCACCACACAAGTAGTATTGTGTGCATATGTGTGCAAGTGTGTGAGTAGGCAGCCTATATAAATTAGGTTTTTGATATTTTTAGGTGTTTTCTGCATTAGCATGTCAGTAGAAAAGAGCAAATGTGAGATTTCCAAACATTTATTTTCCAAAAAATGCATTGTTATAGTGAGATTTCAGCATTTTGTTAGTTAAGTAACATATTGAGCAATAGGCCATTTTTTAGATAAAATCTTGCTTGAGGCTGTCTGTGGTTACCTGGATAGCCAGAAGCAAGGGAGACAGCCAAAGTCTGCAGAAGAACTGTGGCAAGTTCTCCTATATGTTTGGTACAACCTACCAGCTGATTTTCTTATGAAACTGCAGTACTGTGTACCTACGATAACTGATGCAGATTTAAGGGCAAAGGGTGGTCACAACAAATATTTCATTTCGTTCTTAACTTCAGTTTATAGTAAAGGGTTTGATATTTAAAACTCTTCCTTTAATTATGTTCTAAAGCATTTTGCTATACAGGTTTGTTTTTGCATGTGCCTAAGACTTTTGCACACTACTGTGTGTATCCATTTATGTGAAACTTATGTGTACGTGTGGGCGCGCTCTCCTTTCTGTGTTCGCTCACCTATCATGCAGAAAGTGGTTTTCTTCTTTTCATAAAAAGCTACATTGTAGACATAACGAGGCAAAAATGCGAACACTGAGATCAGTACGAAATAAAACACTATCTGCAGTGCAGCGTGTATGTGTGCAAACTCGCAGTAAGTACATAAGTGTGACAGAGATTATGCATTCCCATACCATGGAATAGGCAATCATGTTAAATGTATATTTGAAGGCATTTAATGAACCGTGTGCAATTTCAGCTGAAGCGCTGCCATACAAGTTTGACCTCATTTCACTCAAGTCAGTGAAGTAGAAGAACGCTTTATGTACTTACTTACGTAGCAGAAAGGAAAAGTAGTGGAAACTTGCTGAATTACTTATGCATTGTTGCTCTTGGGCTATGATCTTTTAGCTGTGGCTTGGATCTCATTGGGGGTTATAGGCTTTGTGGAGCTGAAGCGGACATTTTGTGAAGCTGTGCCGTCGGTGCTTTTAACACCCCGAGTGAAAGTGTCACTCTTAATCGCAGTGCACGACCACTTGCGGCCCAGGCTATCAGATGAGGGCGGTGAAATGTGTGGTTGGATCGTACGGGACAGTCATGGAGGACACGGACTGTAACGCAGCTACCAGACCCACCGACACCCAGGTAGGGCCCCTCCTCGCCTGTTCTCCCCGCTTACTGCTTCACTGCCTGGCCTTATCGCTTTCTCTCAGGGCGAAAAAAGAAACTTGTTTTCCAGGTCTTTGAAAAGATTAATGATATCTTGGGTGATGGAAAGCATGCAGCGATGTGGGGGAGTGTGGAAATGGTTGACTCTACATTTCTGCTGTGTGTGTGAGTGTGTGTGTGTGTGTCTGTGTGTGAGAGTGTGTGTGTGCATGCCTGCGTAGAAAAAGCTGGGCTTGAAATGCTGGAGGTTGTTTTTTATATACACTCAGTGACCACTTTATTAGGTTGACCCGTACACCTGCTGTGGCAGCAACTAAATGCATAAAAGCATGCAGACATGATCAAGAGGTTCAGCTATTTTTCAGACCAAATGTCAGAATGGGGAAGAAATGTTATGTAATGTTCTCCTGGGATTTTCACGCACAACAGTCTCTTGAGTTTACAGAGAATGGTGCGAAAAACGAAAAAAGTAAGCAGCAGTTCTGTGGGCAAAAACTCATTGTTAATGAGAGAGGTCTGAGAAGAAGAGCCAGACTGGTCGAAGCTGACAGGAAGGGGACAGTAACAAAAATAACCACACATTACAACAGTGGTATGCAGAAGAGCATCTCTGAACACACAACGTGTCAAACCTTCAAGTGGATAGGCTACAGCAGAAGTCTAATAAATACCTAATAAAGTGGTCACTGAGTGTATATCAAGATCTTCATGGATGTATAGTGTAGCCAACATTTGTCACACACAAGCAAGTGTAACACAATTGGACCACCCAGTATGCACTAATTTTCCATTTTGGTACAGAATGTGAGTGCATCAGTTGACTCAAACTGGATTCTTCTTTTAGTCTTTGTCCCTAAATACAGATAGATGTAGCAGGTAGATGTGGATGTGTGTTCAACAGATAGATGTAACAGATGTTACACATCCTGTAGCCTAGTGGCTAAGGTACATGACTGGGTTGGTGGTTCAAGCACCGGTGTAGCTGCAATAAGATCCGCATAGCTGTTGGGCCCTCAAGCAAGGCCCTTAACCCCACATTGCTCCATTGTCCCCTGCATAGTCTAATCAACTCTAAGTCACTTTGGATAAAAACATCAGCTAAATATCATTCAATTTTAATTTCTTAGATCAGTTTTATTTTATTTTATTTGGGGCGGCCTGTAGCGTAGTGGTTAAGGTACATGACTGGGACACGCAAGGTTGGTGGTTCTAATCCCGGTGTAGCCGCAATAAGATCTGCACAGCCGTCGGGCCCTTGAGCAAGGCCCTTAACCCTGCATCTGCATTGCTCCAGGGGAGGATTGTCTCCTGCTTAGTCTAATCAACTGTATGTCGCTCTGGATAAGAGCGTCTGCCAAATGCCACTAATGTAATGTAATGTAATGGTATCACATTTTCTGTCACAAAGACACTTTACAGACATAACATAAGGGCAAACACCAGGCTTGAACCCCAAATCGCAAGCACATGAGGAGAAAAATCCCTAGTGGAGAAAAACCCTCAAACAGGGGTGAAAAAAACTCCCCATAGGGAATAAATTTCAGGAGGAGTCCTGCCACAGTATTGTGGACCAGCCCATCCTCTGCTGGCCAGCAAGGTACAATGATAGAATGCAAATAACCGAAATGTAATAAGAAATCTATAGCAATTTCAACGGGTTGAACAGGTTTCAGTTAAGGTAATGATCTAGGTGGAAAAGTTACTGTGAATATTATGTTGTTAGAGAAGGCAGGGAGAGACATAATTGGCACTGTGGAGGGAGGGTTTCAGTCAGCAGGATTAAGTATTCACTGCTGACTTCCCCGGCCAATCCGGTATTTCTCAATCTACCTGTGTTTGATTTGTCTACTCTCTAGTCCTCCAGCACAGTAGATGCAGTGGCTTAGCTTGTGGATTGCAATGTGAAAAGATTCAGTCAGCTGGCTTTATGCATTCTGCAGGACGGGTTGTACTAATCCTCACGTCCCTAAATGACACGCCTGTGGTCGTGAACTCCAAATGGAGAGTGAAAAATTTGAATCAAAAAAGACCTAGAAGAGATCCCTGGTATTTCAGAAAATCCTCGGTATTATTAATACCACACGGTTAAAGAAATAGGTGCTCAAAGGTTCTCAGGTAAGGCCAGTGATTTCCTGTTGATCTCTTTATGAGGTCTCCCACGTTTGAGAGGTGGGTTCAGGCAATGCCCGTCTGTAGGGCAGGGAGTCACCCAGCATGCACCATGGCCATCTGGTCCCAATAAAGCCGTGTTGTCTGGACAGGGGACAGCCGGCGGGGTCAGACATTTCTGACAGTCTCTCTCCAGTAGAGCGTCCCCCACAGAGCCCAGCTTGGCCCTTAGCAGGGGCCCCGCAGACTCACCACTAGGGGAGCAGTTTCCACTGCAGCGCTAAGCTTATGCTAGCCCTCGGGAGAAGGACACAGTCATAGCTGTGGACACGACTTATGCCAACACCGTTTTTGCTCTTGCAGCTGTCTGCATGCTTCTTATTTTAAATGCTTATTCATATTATGTTCTGTGCATTTTATGTGACGCCACGTTCTGTGTGGTTGGTAATTGTGTCATATTGGTGTTTACCAAGACAAGCCTTTGCGTTGCATTAGCGTTGATTCTTTTAGCAGATGTCAAAGTGACTTCCAGGGCGATTATGGCAAATAGCAGTGCTGGATAACTACCAGCAGGTGAACAGAGCCCACAGTAATGCTGTAGAAATGTAGGCCTGAGCAGATTCAGCCACTGCTCCTGTGAATGAAATGAGTTATTATATGCGTGTATATGCAATTATTTTACTGTTGTGTGTGATGTGCATTTGGTAGTATCGCACAGTACTTCTTACTGTGAGTGCGACCTCAGTATATTCATATTCATAATACCCAAATGACAGTGGCAAGAGACCGATTGTCTTTTTCTTGACAATCCAGGGCCATGGTGACTGGGCCTGCCAGAGCAGAGTAATGCAATGCTGGGAAATGAGTTCAGGGGAGGCCCCACTTTTCATTCCTAGCACAGCCGTAAGCTTGCTGACCCTTAACAAGGCACTTCACCTCTATGTGATTCCAACCAGCCAGCCGTGAAGCTGGGTACAAGGTTGCCCGGTAAATGATTCTCCTGTCAGCCAGTCACTCAGCACTGTCAGACTAGAGCTTGTGTTTCAGAGCACTTCCACCTGAAACTCGGCGGAAAAAAGAGAAAATCCAGTCCAGTCCAAAAAGATGCAAACACTCTGTCCAAATGGAAGCCTGGTGCTCTTTGTAGCCATGATTTTTATCACCAGTGTGAAGGAGCTGATAGTGTCTCCCACAGCCAGAGCATTCCTTCCTTCCCCTCAGAGTCTAAGCCATGCCCAGCCCTGCCCTGTCCAAGACCCAGTGTAACCACTCCCCTACTGCTCTACAGAGTGGAGCTGTTCCTAATCCTTTACCACTCTACAGAGTGGAGCTGCTCCTAATCCTTTACTGCTCTATAGAGTGGAGCTACTCCTAATCATTTACCGCTCTACAGAGTGGAGCTGTTCCTTATCCTTTACCGCTCAACTGAGTGAAGCTGCTCCCACTCCCTTACTGCTCTACAGAGTGGAGCTGTTCCTAATCCTTTACCGCTCTACAGAGTGGAGCTGTTCCTAATCCTTTACCGCTCTACAGAGTGGAGCTGTTCCTAATCCTTTACCACTCTACAGAGTGGAGCTGCTCCTAATCCTTTACCGCTCTACAGAGTGGAGCTGCTCCCACTCCCTTACTGCTCTACAGAGTGGGGCTGCTCCTAATCCTTTACCCCTCTACAGAGTGGAGCTGCTGCATGAGAGCATCCTTATAACAGGGTGTTTCTGCTGAGGGGTTGTGATTGACGCATGCATGTTTTTTTTAGGATTGTGAATCCGCACAGTGTGCCATCGCTCAGCCCGTCAGCCCCGACACAAAGGCACACATTTACCCTGGTCACGTGACCCAGTGGCGCTTCGGATCCTGGACGCAGGTAAAGGAACACCTATTTTTACAATCCTGCTGAGAATGAATCATTTTCCAACAAGCATGAGCGTGCTTATATTAGTCAATAACAGCACAAGTTGATCTTTGAGGTTAGATGAGACTCTACATGTCAAATCCTAATGGGATATCAGGTTGCATATGGTTATGGTTGTGTTATGATTGTTTTCGGCTTTTCTTGCCTAAGCCTGGTGAGGTTGGGGGTGGGAGGTGTATCTTCTCTGTGAGGAGCCCCGATTTGACTCTGGAGTCCTATCCCACAGTGCAGTGCAACGTGCGGCAAAGGGACGAGGATGCGCTACGTGAGCTGCCGGGACAGCCAGGGCGGCGTGGCCGAGGAGTCGGCCTGTGCCCACCTCCCCAAACCGCCAGCGCGGGAGGTGTGCATGGTGGTGTCCTGCGGGCAGTGGAAGGTTCTGGAATGGACACTGGTAAGAGCCCCAGAGTGCACTTTCTATAACCTCGTCTGGAACAGTCCAGCTGGCACACAGCATTCACACAGTGTTCCTTCTTTTGAGATGTCAGATATGGATCTGGAATCACAGGAGTGTTGTCCAAGACGGTGATATATAGATCACTGGTTGACATTTTAAATGTGATTAATTTCACAAATGGTTTTATTCCATGGCTCATCCAAATCTGCGTGACACTAATTTTTGTATAGAAGTATATTGGAATTCAATGGCATTTAAGTTTCATTTTGTCATTTCATTTCATAGTTTGTTTAACTTTGGCTGGTGCTGCTCAAACTTTTGAAAGCAGTCACACTGCTGTTATAAATCTCTGAGGAAAGAATCGAGGCAAATGGCTGTGGGCTTTGAGGGCCAATATTTGTTTACAGATGTTTCTCCTCAGAATTAGAGCACAAGCAAAAACTCCCAGACCTCGGGTTTTCGGTACATGCACATGGCTGGGGGAGGCTCCCTTCTTATGTATGCCAAAGTCACTCGCTGACCTCCGGTCACAGGATGCTAGTCATTTCAAGCCACAGACTCACATTCGCTTTTTTACTCAAGAGGTTGATTCAAATGAAACAGGAAATCAAGTATCGTTGGAGTGCTTACATTGTGGGCACTTTCTCTCAGAATATTTTGTTTGGATGCTGCGTGTGTATCCATGAAATGTGTTTTTTCTTTGAGGTTTTTTATTTTTTTATTTTGGTGTTACTCATGGCAAGATATTGCTTGCTTTTTTCTTTTTATCTCCAGTGATAACCACCTGACCAATACTAAATATACATGTTTTGGCTAATATTATTTTTCCCTTTAATTTATGGGAGAAATGCTTATTCTAATTCTCCAGAGCAGTTCAAGTGCAACCAAATGTCAGTATTATTATTTAGCTTATTATTTAGCCTGCCCTTCTCTGTGAAGAAAATCTATTCATATATGTGAGCTAATTGTTTCATATAGTGGATGCAAGCACAATTCTGTCAGTGACTTGCCAGTTTCACAGATGCAGATTAGGCCTAGTCCAAGTCATCTACATTTTGAAGAGCTCAATTTAGTCCAGGACTAATCTTAAACAGGGTCTCTGAATCTAGCACTTAAAGTATTGTATTTCACTTTTCTTTTAGTTCTTTTAGTTTTTTTTTTAGCTTTTGGAAGTTTAGCTTTAAAAACTGAAATTGCGGACAGATAATTGTGCTGGCTGATTTAAAAAAGCATTTTGTAGAAAGTTAGTTGAGCAGGTCTTTCCTTTAAACATTTGTGGATCTGGTAAGATCTACAGGGATTTATTTTGAAATCCACATGACAAGTTAATGAGACATTTTGACTGAACCTTAATCTTAACTGATTGTGTGTGTGTGTCTGCATGTCTGTGTGTGTGTGTGTGTGTGTGTGTCTGCGTGTCTGTGTGTGTGTATGTGTGTCTGCGTGTCTGTGTGTGTGTGTCTGCGTGTCTGTGTGTGTGTCTGCGTGTCTGCGTGTCTGTGTGTGTGTGTGTGTGTCTGCGTGTCTGTGTGTGTGTGTGTGTGTGTGTGTGTCTGCGTGTCTGTGTTTGTGTGTGTGTGTCTGTGTGTTTGTGTGTGTGTGTGTGTGTGTCTGCGTGTCTGTGTGTATGTGTTTGTGTGTGTGTGTGTGTGTGTGTCTGCGTGTCTGTGTGTATGTCTATGTGTGTGTGTGTGTGTCTGCGTGTGTGTGTGTGTGTGTGTCTGTGTGTGTGTGTGTGTCTGTATGTGTTTGCAGTGCTCGGTGTCCTGTGGCCTGGGCAAAGCCACGCGACAGGTGGTGTGTGTGAACTTCAACGAGCAGGTGGTGGACGTGAGTGAGTGTGACCCAGACGACCGCCCAGCGAGCGAGCAGGAGTGTGCCATGTCCCAGTGCCCCACACGCTCCAGTGACCATGGCAACTTCCCCACCAATGGGGACCCGCGAAAGAGGCCTCCGCCCCACGGGTCCTCCGCGCGGAGCGGCCGAACTCAGGCGCATCAGTGGAGGACCGGGCCCTGGGGAGCGGTGAGTGTCCTCCTTCACTGTGATGTCACCATGATGCTCCAGTGACACTACTCCTTGATTTTCAATAAAATGAATATGCTTGTTTGTAAAAGCTTGTTTAAAGAAAAAAGTTCACCAATCGCCAAGACCAATACCTTAGTTTGTAAGATTAACATTTGTAGTTTTGAAAGGGAAAACATTTCTAGGAAAAAGGGCTTTATCTAAGCCACAGATAATTTAGGTTCATCGACAATTCTGTCAGAAAAGCTTTGACAATGCAATATGTTGGTGTCACAGATTTGGTTTAAACCGTTTTAAGGCAACACAGGTGCTTTGGAGTAGCAGTGATTGCCTGTGAGGCTTTATGCATTCTCTCTCTCTCTCCCCATTCTCTCTCTCCTCCCTCTGGCTCTTTCTCTGTCTCTCTCCCTCACGCATACCTGGAGGTACCTGTGTTTTTCCACATATAGTATTTATATTTATTCATCCCTGGATCAAAGTGCCACTGTGTTCCCAGGCAGTTGCCATGGAAGCAATTGCACCTTTGCCCCAGGGTGTTAATGTTCTCCCATCCTCTTGTGCACTCTCCCATATTTGCTGAGCTGGGCTCTCTACTGCCCTTTACTAATCTCTTATGCTGCCTTTTGTGAGAACCTTCTGGAAAAACCCAACTTAATTACACTACACGCCCTCTGAGCATCATTCTTGCATGGTCTTCTTCAAAGTGGTTACGGAGCTTTCCTGATCTTTTGTGAAAGTTGGCCATCACGCTGTTTCACGCTTTACTTGATATTGTGAGGCAGACGACGCAACAAAACGGCCTCAAATCTTATTGATATTGCTCAAGAATCCAAGATGTTTCAGTAATTGTAACTATTAGAAATGCAAAGGTGCATGACTGTGTCCCTCAAAAGGCATGATGCCTTGAGCTCCGCTATTATGTAAACCAGCACCTGAATTTGTGCAGCATCAGTAAAAAATTCATGCCAGAGAGAGCGCCTCACTCTCCGTGCAAGAGCAGATCTCAGAGGGTTTGTCATAACAGGTCAGTTTACGTTTGCATATTGAAAATGGCAGTTTCCTCCGAGCCTAAAACCTACATAATAGACCGGAGCAAGTCGAGTCCTGCGTGCAGCTGAATAAAGCTGCGAGCTCATTGGCTTCTTTTCCCCCTGGTGGCAGTGCTCGAGCACGTGCGCGGGAGGCTTCCAGAGGCGCGTCGTCGTCTGTCAGGACGAGAACGGCTACACCGCCAACAACTGCGACGAGAGGTCGCGACCCCTGGAACAGCGCTCCTGCGAATCCGGGGCCTGCCCGCAGTGGGTCTACGGGAACTGGGGAGAGGTGAGAGGCTGTCACGCGCTCCCGCGGGTCACAACCAGCCAAAAAGAGTTGGCGTGAATTACAGACCATTGATTTTGCCACACCAGTAATCCGGTAGCTGCTCTGTGAGGGCGGTAACCAGCCAATAGTTATGTCAGAGATGTGACGTGTCAGATAGCCTCCAGCAGCCTTTGAGATTAGCACCTGTGTTTTGTTCTCTAAGTAGTTCAGGACTCATTTAGTGCTATTCGCTAATAGCTGAGCGCTATTTAAAGCTAACATTTCTATCGAGAACCATCACACCTCTCTCTCCCGGTTGAGGGGGAGTAGTGGCAGAGGGCGAGCGAGGTTGTCTTTCCCTGGAGATGGAGACGGGCAGCTGACAGGTGAGACGGGGCGAGGTGTCGCCCTGCCCGCTCTTGGTTTACGCGGCTCTTTGTCTTCTTCTGGCTCTAGTGCACCAAGCCCTGCGGAGGGGGGGTGAAGACGCGTCTGGTGGCGTGTCAGCGGCCCAACGGGGAGCGCTTTAACGATCTGAGCTGCGAAATTCTCGACAAACCTCCCGACAGAGAGCAGTGCAATACTCAGTCTTGTCCATCCAGCCCCCACTGGAGCGCGGACCCCTGGAGCTCGGTACGCTCGTAAACATTTGTACTTTACAGTGTCTCCCACCGCAAACCGCAGCAACACAGACAAAACGCAACACGCTGGGGCCGGAGCCTTCACTGCACTTACATGCTAGACTGTATCCGCCCGGCCCCGGTGCCTGTCCCGGGGCACTGCCTTTGAGACAGGCAGCAACCGTACTACTGTTGCACTTAACACGCAGCTCAAAACAGACACACAACTGACAACATATCGCATCTTTTGTCAGCTTTTACCATATGCACACCTTTTGCTGTTGTTGTTTTGTTTTTGTTTTTTTTACGTAATCCACTAATTCAGGATTGGTGTTGTGTTTCAGAATGAATTGAGTTTGTAAAATATTATTTTTGAAAAGGTAATTTATTACTTATTAAGAGATTTCTTTTCTGGTGTATATAGCATTACTCTCACAACATAGTTATTGCCAAGGGTACTCTGTGATAATGTCCATGACTGCTCAATCCTGAATCACTGTTTATACAATATATGGATATTTTGGTAAAGTTTGATTTTCTATCGTCATGGCTAATACCAAGAAAAATGCTTATTTTCTTACTCCCAACCAGTTGTTTCCATTTTCTTGGTTTTCTAAATAGGTGTTTGTGCAGATGTTTGAAGATGTCATGGGCATATTATTGTTTTAAACAAAGCTTTGAGTGGCTTTCTAGTTGGCAACACAGTTCAACAAGTAGATGTTGCCAGGAGCTGTTTCCATTCTCCTGATATTATTTGTTTACTGGAAAAATCTAATTTCTAGTTAGAAATCTATGTCATATGTCTCATGTTTTTGCTTCAAATTTTAAAAATCCAATTTTTATTTTGCTTTCTCATCTGAATTCCGTGGAGCCATAATGCATTTACAGGTTGCACAGTTTAGCGTTAAGTATGGCTATTCTTCAGGTCACTGCTCATTTGATAATATAAAAACTCATAAAAGCTTTCGCATACCTAAAAAGAATTTGATGCACTTTACTCAAAAGGTGTTGTGTATTAATATATTAATATCATCTTAGATATTTCTGTATTAATTTGTAAATAATATCTGTTGATCAAAACTTTGTAAATCAATCCATGTGAAAAAAGCTCTACCATACCTCACTTGAAAACAAAACCAACACATTTCAACTAGCCATGAACTTTTACATGAACTAAATGGTGCTTCTTTACGGAACAAGGGAGACAAGATTTTAACATTGAAATAATTAGAGTCTTTATCACATGTAAGGTCACGTATGGTTGTTTATTATGACATGCACATTTCTTTTGTATGTAAGCATACAATTCTTAAATGTCATCAATTATCAGTTATACAGTTTGGTTTTGAAGTAGTTCTTAATGTTTTCAATTTGTAAAATGTTTTATGTCCATTAAAAGTGACGCTTATGGATCACAATGAGCAATGTTTCTATATAGGCAAAATTGTATCTCATATTTCAGTTAGTTATCACCATTTCAAATAGAGTTTCATTTTCTCTGGCAAAGTCCTGTTTGTCTTAACATTAAAGAGAAAATGTCTCTTTGCAGTATTTTGTTAAAACCTGTGACAGAGGAGCCAGAGTGTTATTATTTTTAAAAGAATTCTGAAGATCAGTGCTTGGGCCAGTCATTTGTGTCTACCTCATTCTCAAATAAAATTGCCCTCCTCAGTTTATGGGGCAGTGTCTTGGCTGGTTAGGATTAATCACATTCTGCTGTGACTGATAATTCTGAAGGAGCTTTAACTTCCTGGTTATTAGTGGTTTGTAACGGATTCAACTAGAAACAGAACTGCCACACTTTTCTTTAAAGGGTCTTCAAATACTGTCGTCTTCAAATGAGTAATGAATGCTTGACCGAGAACAAATGACAAATTATTTTGCTATGCATAATACTTATATTATAAAGTTGTAGACAATATGCAGAGGTAAATATTGTTTAGTACTCCAGTTTTTGGAGTGTATAATTACTAGGTAGTAATATGTTTATTACTTGTTTGAGGACCATTTACAGACTCTTCAAATGAAGTGTGAACCTAAAACCAAATGGCAGTATTAGTTGAAGTTTATCAGTGTTATGGACTTTTTGTATATTTATGTAATTATTTGTATTTATTTTTTACTTCAGTATGAGACTAATGGTAATATTTAATTTTATACAAATTTGCATTGTTCACTGTCAAAAAGATAACAATTAAAGTAGCAATATCATTCTGGCCGAAAGTGTGTTATGTAACCAAATGTTGCACTGTGGACTGATGAGGTAATATCTACCAGTTTAGTGCACTTATACAATTGGGTATATTATGAATATCATAAAACTTGTGTGTATCCTTTTTTGTATGTTTCCATGTTTTACATGAAATCTTGGTGGGGGGCATCCAATGTACACTGGCCATTAATTTTAGGTCCACAAAAATCCTGAAAAGTCCAGAAAACATAAAAAAATATTAGTATTATGAAAAATGGCTTCCAATCTCTACTGAAAATGTGAAAATATTTGTAAGGTCATTCAATTCCAGAGACACTGGACAGCGGTCTTCCAATTTGCAAGGATCTATTCTTTTTAAGCATAGAAGGTATTTAAGATAAATAGGATGTTATACGTATGTAGACTATGTTTATTATTTAGTAAGATCTCTCAAAATTAGAAAGGTGTACCTTTTTCAGTGTCACATATATCCATAAAATCTTAATGAAAATTGAACAATATTTGGTTGTAGTGCAGGCTGTGTAGTTATCATTTGTAGGGCTTTCATAACCTTACATGAAACCAGAATGTTCATGCTGTGCAAAGAGTATTTGTGTCCAAAATACTTTCAAATACTTTCACTGAGAACATTGAATTGTTTTGTCTTTTCTGTGCTATTTTCTGTCAGCTCATTGACCTCTTGTGGTCAGTTTCATTCGCAATGTTGACACTCATTCATTACATTAACCATCAGATTACATGACTTCCATTTGTTGTATGGGAGTGCTCACAGCATTCATTCGCTTTTGTGTGGAACACGTCTGTTTTTTTTCTCCTGAACTATTTCTCTCCAGAAAAGGTCTTTCCCAAGTGTTTTTTGGCAAAGGTGAACTTTTGTTGAACATGGCTGCTTATTGGTGCTTTGAGTGGATTCCTCTCACATTCCCGCTCCGTCCGTGTTCAAACACGACGGTGACCTTTATCTTGCGAAGGCTGGAAATGCAGGCTCTGTGGTTGTGCTTTGGCCCCGAGCGGTGGAGAACGTGGCCGTGCCGGTCCCCCTGCCGCACCAGCCAAACCAGACAACCAAACCGCCAGAGAGGAATAAAAACAGAGGTCAGAGGTCGCGCTTGAACTGGGAGCAGGACTTTCTCCACACGTCTAATCAGCGTGGATGGAAATTCCTCACTGGGGGTCCCAGGAAGCTCCAGCATTTGAGGGCCTCTGTGACTGAGATGCCTCTGTCTCTTGTTTCAGAGGCAGAACATTGACTTTGGACATGCTGCCCAAGAAATAGAATGGTGCTGTCAAACATGCTGTTTATTTCTATTGTTTTGTTTTTTTTTTGTTTTGGGTTTTTTTTTGTTTTTTAGAATAGTGATTAGTTTAGTGATGAATAAACTTTACTATGATACTAAACTCTGCCGTCTACTTGGAGTGTGTCCAACATTTCATTTATATTGCATTCATTGGTAATATTTTATGTACCTATTGCATTTTACGTTGTACAATACTCTTTTCAATGTATCATATTTGGTGTAAACTTTCTGTAAAATTTCATATTTTATACAAACAAGATTGAGAACATGCTAACGTATTTAGCAATTAATTCTCAGTTGGAAATTAATAATAGTTGGAGAGTTTAAATGGCTAATATGTTAGCCTGATATTGATATATACGATACTGATATAATATATGATGACGGTAGAATGGCATGATATTTTAAATCTGGCAGCTTACCTTATATTCTGTTATTTTTTATGATTTAAACCTTTTTGAAATGTTATTATATTCACCATTCTTGCATTCATGAACAGGCGTGCATTTACGGAGCAAAATAAACTGCAATGAGCACCGTTTTATTTATTCATCTGTTTATTTTTGGGTCCTTTTTTTCTGTGAAACACTACATAGACTTGGGAGACTTGTGTAACGCTGCCTGCAAGCTTAAAGTGTAAAAGGCCCCTCTTGTTCACAAAGGATGGTCTCCTCCCAGCTGCATTTTGAGAGAGGATTATTCAGGTCAGACCCACAGCAGTATCTCTCAGTGTGTAAATCACTGGCGGAGGGTGAAGAGGCCTTTCATACCTCGCTCCTGCATGTGGCCCACATCTGGGAGGCGAGACCGGACTCGAAAGACTTTCTTACGGGTGTTTCAATTCAACCACCATGCTGCCGTCATGTGCGCAACAAAACAACAACAGTCGTGCCTTTGATTAATTACCTTACACAAAATTTTGAAGACACATTATTTGTATTTATTTAATTGAAGTAGCATGTTACAATTCAAACATTCAACCAGTTTCTTTTTTATTATTATTTATTTTTGACAGTGTAACAAGGCTTTGTTCCTCCCACAGGGGTAATATACTCAGCACTGTACATAATGATGTTTGGCTATTTAATTTCAATTTGTGTACCATTTTAAACATTTAAGATGCGTAAAGCTTCTCAGACAGAAACAATTTATTGTGGAATAATCCTAAACTGAAAAAAACCTTACCATTTTTAAACTACCAAACAAAAATGCACTAAAAGTATCAATTATATGTTATTATACATATTATAAAAAGACTCATAACTTTGACAAGTTAAAGATGCAACTTGTCCGGAAGCAGATGTTTCTGATTGGTCCACTATCTTTATTGTCTCGCAAACGCACAGATTCCCATCTACTAAAGGGTGAAAGGTCACAATCTGTTCCTTCCCAACTTGCCGTTGGTTGGGGTTCTCGGTGTGGGCACCATAAAGGCCTTACGCACTGGTTCAACCCAGGATCTGTCATATCAGATCCATCTCCCATCCCCACCCTCTTTTGTTTCCTCCATCTTAACTGAAAGCCTCACATCTCAAATCAAAGTGCGATTGTGCTGTGTGCTTGTCAGACAGGGTTAGGCTTTTGGAAGTTCAGTGAACCTTTAGGAAAGGGTTGCGGCCGCTTGGTTCACAACAAAGCTTTCAATTACCGTACCCTCTGATTCCATCTTTGCATCAAGTCTACCCTCTCCGCCAAATCCCCCTGAGGGCTGCCCAATTAGCTCAGCCCAAGACGCTTAAATTCATTTTTTTGCAAAGCCAAAATAAACATGGATATTAATGCTAATGTTTGTACATTGTTTGTACATATGCTTAACATGCTATAAAATGGTAGCTAAATGTGTGAGCCGTAGGCTATTGTTCGGAAAACTGTTACTGACATTAACTAACTTAATGACATGCATTTTTAATTGATCCAAATACGGTATCTATTCTTCGATGTAAAGTTGCTAATATAATGTGTAGATAATGACTGTAAACTTCTCCCTGTGACCCAGCTAATTCTGTAATGAATAACATAACGAATTGTCAAAATGTAAAAACTGAATGTTTTATTTATTTGTGATGCTTCATGCACCTCATTATCGATGGTCGAATCAAAATGTATTGAAAAATTACAATTATTTGTTTAAAATCAATGACTCATTTGCCAGCTGTTTATTTTTGGTATCACTATGTCTCATATTTCTATAAATAGTTTCATTTTTTTACGGTTTTATCCTCATATATAATACACTGTAAGAAAATGGGGTATGTTCTCTATGGTATGATTCCTGTTGATACTCATTTTTGCATTTTTGTTTCTGACAGTGTTCAAAGTGGACACTCTATGCATTCTTAATTCACCCTGCTCATCTCAAGCACGCAGGTGTACCTCTACTATCAGTGTCTTACTTCATCTTTCTTCCCGATACAAAATGTCACTGTTTTTTTGATAAAAACCATGGATAAATTGTTTTGTGCTGTAAGAATATACTGTATATTTGTGTGATGGGAGCAGATTTTGTGATGGTTCCGGATGACCCTTACGGAGCAGTCTGTCCCTTGTCTTGCAGTGTTCCGTCTCCTGTGGGAAGGGACATAAGTACCGTAACGTGACGTGTGTGACCCGGTCCGGAGCGTCCGTGGAGGAGGAGAGCTGCCAGCACCTGTCCCGCCCCAGCAAGCAGAGGCGCTGCCGCAGGGGGCGCTGCCCTCAGTGGAAGACAGGACACTGGGGAGAGGTACGGTTTAAACACAAACCCCAACGGTCCTCCTCTTCCCCTACCCTCCCCTCCCTCCTTACTTCTGCCGCCATGCTCCTTGTTCCTCCCAGCGTTTCTTGCGGGGATTGAAACTTCACCGCAGGGGTTGTGTCTTTATTTAAAGATATGTGGCTAGGCAGCCCCGTGGCCCACACTCGCTCCCTCCGAAGCTGTTTATCACCCTGGGAATCTGCCATGTCATATCTCATTCTTTTGGCCCCCCGGTAGGAAGCGCACTGGGGCCCTGGGGGTCACCTCTTCCCTTTCATCCTGGGCCCCCGAGAGGTTAAAGCCAGTCAGAGAGAAGCGGTGGCTGAACACAATAGCAGACCTATCGGAAACGTCTTCCGTGTGACCTGTCAGAATGGGCTTAGCCTATCAGAGAAAGAAAGAATTCCCAGCATGCTCGGAGCATATGGGAGCCCACGGCGTGTCTGTGGGAGCTAGGCTCCGTCAGGCGCTCACATCTGCGAGCCATACCTCAGGAGTGTGATCTCAGGCCTTCCGCGGCTCTCAATCTTAAGTGCGCGCTCTGGGGCGGATGAAGACAGACCTCCAGAAAAGCGTAGCAGATGTCCTGAAGTTGTTATTACAAGTGAGCCAAGCTTACACAGCGGCCTTTGTGTTTGAGCCGGACGGCGGGCGTGATTGGTTTGGAAGCGTACCACTGAGGAGTCCCCTCATTTGGGGAGACACTTTAACCAGGGGCAGCTCTTCCCAATTTGAAACATCCCTTGGAGAAAACCACAAAACATAAGCCAGCTAGCGAGGCCATGAGGGAGCTGTCTGCCCTGCTCCCCAACAGATTCTGGCACTGACTTATCCTTTGTGTGTACAGTTCAAATGCACATGATGAAGTGCATTAGGCACTCGTGTGTATATAAATCAGTTCTGGGTGAGAAGTTTAAAATGAGTTTAAAATCTGTTTTTTGGTGAGTTTTACATTGAATTCCACATATTAAAGGAGAGTTTTCCTTCACGGACTAGCTTATACAGTATTTTACAAAAGTGAAACTTGGTAGAAAATGTCTACCAAGTTTGTGTTTGAGGGGTGAAGGTTAGATGCTCCCATAGATCTTGGATATGTGTGCCTATGTTCTGACATATGTTCTGTGAAAGTGTAGGAGGGAATAGTGTGTAATTATGGCAGGAAAATATACCCCTTTGAAAAATGGAAACCAACTTACTGTAACCAGTTTTTAGTTCTCAATTTGTTGGTAATCTCAAAATCACATCTCTGTGCAAAGAAGTACTGCCTGGTGCAGTGGTGTTTCCATCCTGGAAAACCTGAATTCTTTATTCTTTATGCAGTTTTCTAATCAGGGCAAAGTCATGGAAAATGCAAAAATCGCAAAAATGTCCTGGATAACAATTAGTTTAGTGCAATGCTGAAGCTAAAAACATTTAGGATTATAGCCTGCACCCCCAATCTCTCCCCCAGTCTGCGATCACAATCCACCCTCCTCCCTTCCCCAAGACAGTGTGTGTAACAAATTTGAAACATGGTACCATCTGATTCATGACATTTCAAACAATACAGAGTATGCAGCAAATTGATTCCATGGTTCTGGTTGTGAGTCTTCCTCCGTTCTTTTGAGAAAATACACTATAGAATATAAAATCTGAAATAGCAAAGTAACCAACATGTTTTTGTCATTTTCTTAAAGAGAAAAATATGAGCCCTATCAAGAGTACATCTTGAATGGTGACATGCAATGCCGGTTTCCATGTGTATTCTGGAGCGTACTGTTCTTTCCCCGGTTATACATATCAAAGTATAACTCAGTTATTTACTGCTGCCCTACAGTGTTATGATTCTTCTGCACATTACCTTATTGTATACGGTGCAGGCCACACACTGGTTGAAATGCATATGAAGAGTTGAGGGGATGTGCACTTGGAGGAGGGTGTGCTGCTTTTAGTGGCATATTTAGTCAGAGAGCCCCTCCACATCCCAAGGGTTTTATAGTGTGTACATCTGGAGGTGTTTAGAGTACACTTCTCTGGGTCTCGTTACTGCTCTGACAGGTGGGCAAGGGCATTAGTGCGCTCTCTCTCTCTCTCTCTCTCTCTCTCTCTCTCTCTCTCACACGCACACACACACACACACACACACACACACACACACACACACACACACACAAACACACACACAGATATGTGATTAGAATGTTCTTAACATGTTCTTAACTGAACATTCTAATGCTGATGTAACATTCCTTACTGGTAAATGAAAGCAATGGAGTTCTAGTACACTGATTTAAAATTTTGTAAAGTCCAAGGCAAGATTTCAATACAGATGTACATTAATGCAATTTCCTGGTATAACCTCAATGAAGCTACCCTTCTAGGTGCAGAATGCACTTTGATCTAACATTGTTAACCTATGAAAAACATCATAATATATTATTGTTAGCTATATAGCTATTGAACAGCTATAACAGCGTGTGCACCAAACAGAGATAGCAGTTAAAACTCTACTTACAAAGCTGTCCTTAAAGCTGTAGTTTTGTGTCTCACAGCTATATACTCCAGGCCTAAAAAAATAGGAGAAAGCAAACAAGTTTAATGTAAGGAGTCCAAATTTTACATTGACAATGTGCTCACCTCTGACCTGAGCTATGGTTCAGAGTGACTGCCACAAGGAATGAAATCTAATCCTGTATGCTGTTGGCTTGCATGGTCCCTGCAGAAATCTGCTCTTTATTATCGAGTGAAGGCTGTGTGCACTCTATCGAATGGATATTTTATTGCTGTTAGACAAAGTCGGACAGAGTTCCTATGACATGGGCCTCCCATGCAGAGTCATTATTTATTTTTTCCACTTATGTAAACATTACAGTATCTTGTGCGATGTTATATGTAGTCTTTGGTTTCTTGCTGTGTTATCATTTCTGCAGTGAAAATACATGTCTTCATGCGCATTTGTCAGACCAGATGTGGCCTACAGCCCAAAGATTTGTGTGACCCAAAAATGTGTATGTGTGATTAATAACTGTAGCATTTTATTTTGAATATAGTCCTAGTTCACATAATAATCTGTAGTTATAATTGGTATTTTATTATTTTCTTATGTATGGTGTTACTTCTAAATTACAGTGAAACAATACCAAATCATCACAATCATAGACAAATAAATCATAGGTGGCAGATTCCTTTAAGGCACAGATGAATAAACTTGATCATGGTTTGTGGTTTAAACCTACAATGTGTCATAAGTGCATAAGTAGCTCATCTGTCGCTTATCAAAAATGATTGCAATTCTATTCATGATATTGTTTGCATATGTTAATAATAGTTGTTGGTTAGTTGAATAGACTGAATTGTGAATTAAACCAAAAATACAAATCATCCTCAAGGTCACTGTGAGGCTATGGCATAAGAAAAGCATGCATAAACTAAACGTATATATGTATGTAAGATACTGTATTGTCATGTATTTCAAATATTTTTGAAGCGCTCCCTTTAAATGTACTGTCATTGACCATGATGAGGAGGATGGTGGGAGGTCATTTAGAGATTGTTTAACTTATATTATTATTAATAGTAGTTTATAATTACAGACTGACATAATGCCATGAGCTTTCTTCATGTTGCCATCGTTCTGTAGCTTATGTTCATCCGGATGTTTTAAACCATGTTTATTATTGTTTAAAATACCAACTTCCAAAAGGCAATGTTACGTCGACCTGTTTTTGGATAGCCAATTGACGGAGATACTTTTCGTCAAGTTCGTATAGATATGACTTGTGGTCGCCAACGGTAAAGCATGAATAAGTATCGGGATACTTCATATGCATCTCTGTCGCCTTTATGGCCTGATGTTAGACATTAAAACACACTTGGCTATAAATATGTAGACACTATAGCGCACCATTGACGCGTGAAGTATTACATTAAAACAACGGCTTTGCGACGTCCTATCCATTTGTTACAGTTACGCGTTTTTGTTTTACATAACATTAAAGGGCTGGCTAAAGCCTCCTGAAGCTTAAATAAGCTGTAGCTACTTTATTATTTGCAGGTTGGTATAAATTCGTTTAAGGAAAAAAATCCCACACGTTTTACCAAAGCAAAGGAGCAAAGCTTACCTTCCCTCTCGGTTTAGTGCTCCTCATCGTGTGGAAGAGGGCGGCAGCATCGGGAGGTTTTCTGTCTGGTTGGAAACCGGCGCAGCCCTGGAGAGTCAGAGTGCCCGAGGTCCGCCCGTCCGGCATCCAGCCAGCTGTGCCAGGCCGCAGAATGCCCGGCGCGTTACAGGTGGAGGGAGAGTGAATGGCATGAGGTAAGTGCAGCCGCAGCGGGTGCACCGAAACACGCCGTGTTCAACATAAACAAGAGCGAGATGCGCCCGTCCTAGTGACGCGCTGGAAGTGTCATGTTGCTGATATAGTGAGGTGCGAGCAGAGCGGCTAACTTGGACCAGATCCCATCTTGCACAAGATGTTTCTTGTCAGAGGGCCAAGGGAAATGGAGACCTCGCAGCGCTCGTGGGGGAGGGATGGGCAATCTGCTTATGATGGAAATATGATTAAAAAATGACTATTTAAGACTGTCATTCCGTAAAATATTTGGTTATTTTTTCTGTGCTATTATTTTATTTCCTTGTGTGGGCATGCAGTGCATCTCTTGTGTTATTTTTTAGAATGCAAAAAAAAATAATTAAAAGGGCATTGCTAGTTTTTAAATACCAACTTATCCGTAAACTACACTCACGCAGTCTTAGAAAATGGAAATAATCCACATTTAAAATGACGAAACAGCAGGTGAAGCGCACTTTGAGGATTTTTCTTACACTGTGCAAAAGGATTTATTAAAATAGTTTTAGTAAAAGCAAATGTTGAGGGAGTCTAAAACAGAAAACTAGGTCAAAAACCAGCATGAAATCGTAGCACTTAGAAGAAAAGTCTAATTAGTCGAGAGTCCTACTCGCAAATGCTTTCTGAGCCCCCCTCGTGGCCGAACTCCACAGCTGTGCACAATTAGGGATGCTCGCTCTGCGCGCTGTTGGACGTTAGCCGGGTCATGGTGCTTCACAGCGTATTGGCGCGGCTCCTCAGCCTCGGAAAACTTACAGAATGTGACAGGTTTCCTAGAAATAAGCACTGCTTCCCTCTGCTTAAATTTATTCATTACGCTGAGGAACATGTGATGTGGTTCCTTTTTTCCTTTCTTTTTAATACCAGTTTGTATGTAAATGCATCTTTATATGCCTTGATGAAAACAACAAACAACAAAAACAATTTTGGCTGTTTTTTCAAGTATTCACCCTTTTGCCCTTTTTACTAAAGGCAATGATCCAATATATTCAATAGTGGTTCTCAGCCTGCGGCACACACAGAGTTATGTAGCCCATTTGACATGCAAAGAAAGTGGAGGAGAATTCTGGTTGACTAGTAGAATTGATTATACGAAGACAGATGTGTTTTTGTTCTGTGTGTAGATAAACAGCCTTGCATGAAATAGCTTTAACAAGCATAACAAGTGAATTTACAGCAGCATAACATTTTCATTGGTGACTGCATGAGCTGTGAGTTAACCCTGTGACAAGAGGGGTCTAAGTGATTGAAAAATATTTGCTGCAAAACAAGATGTGGCCGATTTCTGCTATTAGGATAAATATTTAAACCAATGTATTACGTTTCCACGAGGCAAACTTACAGTGGTTCGTTCCTTTCTGTATAAAGTTCAGTGTATAAAGTTCACCTAACATGCGATGTGCTTGGGTTGTTTGACAGGGCTGAATGTTGAACGGGAAAGGACCCAGCTGGGCTCATTTAGAATAGCTGAAGTAGTTCACAAGTGCTCATGACGCAAAGCCTGTTACCCCTGAGGTGTGGGTTACCATCCAGCGCAGGACAAACATCTGCGTTTCAGTTTACGTAAAGCCTTTTTTCTGAGAACGCAGATAATGCATTTTTGAGGTACGTCACAGACCTCATAACTTCACTCAGGAAGGCAAACATCAGTCAAGCTTGTGGACGCATCTAGTAACTATATATCCTTGTTCAAGCACTCTTCCTACGTATTAGGTTTGTCCGCCCCAGGACCAGTTTGTGAAGAAAAACAGTCTTTAACAGGCGCAGAATACTTAAACATAGCTGCAGGAGAGCTATAAATGGCAGCCCAAACATTGGTTTTCACCCTTGGATCTTGTCCTACTGCAAGTCAAACAGTAAATCTGACAGAGTAGTGTTTACAGCTCCTTATCTCCTATTTTTAGTCTGACAAAACACCTTCAACTCACCCTTTGCACAAATATTCAGGCATAGCCTCTCTTTAGTGTGTGAGGACAGTGGTAAAGTAGCTCTTAGTTGAGCTCCACGGCTGGCTAATTTGTTTTGGACATTGTTTGCATTGCAGTGCAGTAAAAGCTGTGGATCAGGCCTGAGGCGCAGAGCGGTTGTGTGTGTGGACCTGGGGGAGGAGGAGGTTCATCAGATGTACTGTATGACCCAGAAAAAGCCAGCTGACTCAGAGAGCTGTAACCCACAGCCCTGTGAGTTTGTGTGGATCACTGGGGAATGGTCAGAGGTGAGTGCTCAAAATGGTGGTCTCCATGTCATTAAAAAACCTAGTCATAAGAGTCATCCTTGATTCTTTGGTGTTTAGAAGCATTGCATTGAATATAATCTCGATGATTCATTCCCTTCATCTTTATTGCATAGTGTAATGATTATTACAGGCCATCAGTAAGGCAGTAGTTGTTGCTATGATATATCACTATTCAGCAATCAGTTAACCTTAACTGTAGAATATTGTAGATTGTCGACTAGATACTGTATATAACATTTTTGTCCTTAAATCTTGTTGTATATATTGGCTTTATCTAGTACAACAGTGATATACATTTCCAGTAATTGTTCCAGGAGAACCTTGCTGTGGAACTCTGTCACTGACAACCCAGTCACCATGCTTACAGATATTCCTGTCCTTATTCCCTGTTAAAGTGCCCAGTCAGCTGTGGACAGGGCTACCAGAGGAGGCTAGTGTCCTGCAGTGAGGTGCATTCTGGGAAGGATCATTATGAGTATGGGTACCAGTCCTCCCCCAGTTGCCCTGGGACCCCTCCGGAGAGCGCCAAGGTGTGCAGCCTGCCCCCCTGTGCTGCTCCACAGACCTGGAGAGTGGGAATCTGGGGACCGGTGGGTGCTTTTCTTTATACATTTTCCAAAAATATATGATCCAAAAAAAACCTGAAGTTTCTATGCCACTCTACCACACCTCAATACGAGCCTTACAATCAAATAAAACAGATGCTGTTCCAATACTGTTTTCAAACAAATGAGAACTGATTTCTAGTAGGCTTCCTCTGTGAGTTTATTATTTTTTATTTATTCTAGATACTGTTCAGGTGATTTGTTGTTACTACAGAGCTGATTAATAATGGCCTACCAGCCTACTTTTGCAATTACTTCTTAATTTTTTTTCCAAACAGTTGATTTTGGTAAACCTAAGGTTTGGCCTGTTCATCTTTCTCATGGCTTCCTTGACTTTCATTATCACTGTCATAACTACATGGTGAAACCAAAATATATGTAAATAGTCTTTAATAATTGCTGAAAATCTAAAATTGACATAGTACAGATCCAAGTCAAGAAAAATATGTCTTTGTTCCGAGTCTTATGCTGCTCACTGTATATATACAAACTATTGACAGCTGACGGCTGTAAAGTAGTGCTTTGTTCTCATTTGGACTGAGCGTAGTGTGCTTTTCTTAGAGAGCAGTGTGAATACGAAAATTCAATTGGGAAACAAACTCTGATGGACCCATTCCATATGAGCTGAAACCTCACGAGAACAGGGCTCTCACAACATTTACAAGAGGGCTTTTTGTTTGAAAAAATGTGTGAACACATTACGTCTCCCATTACTCATGCATGAAGCGATCCCTGCAGATTTAGTGAAGTGCTTTGTTGTGAGTTGTAATGCCTTCAGTCATGCTGTTTCTGCAGCTCCAGAAGATAGCTGGGCAGCTTACTAGCATTAGTTTTTTGTTGTTTGGGCATGATATCGTAAACTCTGCACACTGTGACATGCTTCCATCATTGCTGTCAGGATTAAACTTTATATTTTAAAGAGTACCAGCAGTGCACCTTATAAGTGAGACTTTAGGTCCCATCTGCAAACTTGCCTCGAGTCAGACACCACTGTAATCACTTTACAATCCTAATGGATTTTTCTACTAATCTGTTGAAGGTGGTATTATCCTGACTGAGCAACGGAAAAAGTGAACCAATTGAAATGAAAGCTGTCCAAATACACATGTTTACTTGCAGGTATGAGGGATGGCATGACAAGTTTTTTTAATAATGTTTTTCAAGTTTGCATTCACCTTCCACATACAATTAAACAGTGTCATCTTGTGCTTCCATGTGAGTTTCCATGATGCCAAGACCTTTGACCACCATGGCAAAGTCATACCCATTTATAATGCCCATTTATAATGAGTTAGTGATGAAAATAAAGTTAAGAAAACTGAATCTTGATGATGTTTATCATCAGTATTGCCTGCCTGTCGTGATCATATGTGTGCTGCTGCTAAGCTAACCTGGTTTGGTTTATGTCCTCTCAGTGTTCGGTCACCTGTGGGGAGGGCGTGATGGAGCGGTCGGTGCGGTGTGTTTCCTCCGGAAGTAGGGACGGCGAGCAGTGCCCGTCCCACACCAGGCCAGAGCAGCGCAAGGCCTGCAGCAGCCCTGCCTGTGAGTGTCCCCTCTCTGTCCTGTGCTCTGTCTGAGTCCTGAGACCTACAGCCTCTCCCTGTCTGTCCTGTGCTCTGCCTGTCTGAGTCCTGAGACCTACAGCGTCTCCCTGTCCTGTGCTCTGCCTGTCTGAGCCCTGCTTGTGAGTGTCCTCTCTCTGTCCTGTGCTCTGCCTGTCTGAGTCCTGAGACCTACAGCGTCTCCCTGTCTGTCCTGTGCCTGTCTGAACCTTGAGACCTACAGCGTCTCCCTGTCTGTCCTGTGCCTGTCTGAACCTTGAGACCTACAGCCTCTCCCTGTCCTGTGCTCTGCCTGTCTGAGTCCTGAGACCTACAGCGTCTCCCTGTCTGTCCTGTGCCTGTCTGAACCTTGAGACCTACAGCCTCTCTCTGTCCTGTGCTCTGTCTGTCTGAGTCCTGAGACCTACAGCGTCTCCCTCTCTGTCCTGTGCTCTGTCTGAGTCCTGAGACCTACAGCCTCTCCCTGTCCTGTGCTCTGCCAGTCTGAGCCCTGCTGAGATTAAAGCCTCTCCTCTCTCCCCTCACAGGCCATTTGCCCACCAGCTGCAGGGACATCCAGAGCCAGAAAGGCGTTTTGTCAGACGGAGAGCAGTTACTCATTGTACAAGGAAAGCCACTTAAGGTGAGATCATTGTACCGTGCTGTGGTCTTGTTTATTGTCACATACGGTACAATATTACACAAGACTCCTTACCCAGACAACTTCACGGGGACTAGCCCCAAGTAAGAGAGTGTGGAGCACACTAGGCTCAGAGAAATTCACTCTGTTTAATGTGAGACTGATGTCGACAGGTTTTTGACTCCGAGGAAGACGTTATTTGACGTCAAAACATCTGTCTTCTTCAAACAATATCTTCTTCAGATGTCAAAACGTCAGACTTCCTCAAGCAACGTCTTCCTCGGACATTGAAACGTCAGTCTCACATTAAGAGTCCATTTCTCTGAGCCTAGTGTGCTCCACCGTCTCTGATCTCTGTCCCTGTAAAGTTATCCGGGTAAGGAGTTTTGTGTAATCTTTCTGTCCTGGTTGTAGAGCACCTATTGGATCCTCCATTCTTTAGCTGGCTTGTAGCTCGTTGAGTTTTTCCTTTTCTGCATGCAGTATCAGCATGTTTATACATCTTTGCATAAATCTTTAATCAGATAAACATGACAAAATATCCTCATATTTAACCTGTACAGTAACTTTGCATCTGTACAGTCCATTTTTCTGGAGCACATCATCCACTTAAGATGTACAATGTATTAATATTATAGTTGTTATATACCTCCCAAGTTGACTGGGCAACTGTACTTGATTTCAGCTGGCCTGTGTCATGCCGCGGGAGTTTACTTTTGATTTGTGGGCCGTCATTCTTTTTTAATCGCGGCGCTCTGATGCTTTTTGAACTGCCGTCTGCTGAAGTGGGTCAGGTCCGCTCTCCCCAAAGCCACACGCTGTTTCCCCTCTCCTCAGATCTACTGCGGAGGAATGCGGTCACACCGTCCGCGGGAGTACGTCACGCTGAGGGCGGGCGACGCCGACAATTTCTCCGAAGTCTTCGGCTTCAGGTAACGGCGTTTTCGGGAGATGCGTCCGGCCGTCTCCTTTTCTGTCTGACACAAAGAGATCACTGTGGTGCCTCTGTACGCAGGCTGAACAACCCCACCGAGTGCCCCTACAACGGCAGCCGGCGGGAGGACTGCCCCTGCAGGAGGGACTACACCGCCGCCGGACTGTCCACCTTCAGCAGGGTGCGGGTGGACCTCCTCAAGATGCACATCATCAGTGAGTCACAGAGACGCCGCGCCTCTTCACAGGGGTCCCACAGTCACAGAGCATCAGTGCAATTCCTCAAATTCAGAAACATGAAATAAAGGGCTTGAAGGCTGACGGGCCTGAATATAACAAAGTTCAAAACAAATGTAATAATATTTTGTTGCACGATCACTTGACCCTGTGTCCACAGTTTGCATGCATTCTGCACTTAGAAACTGATCAATGTGTCTGAACATTGTCCCAAGATCAAAACTTTCCATGTGGATTCAGACGTCTCCACATGCAAAGATCTGATCTTGGGACAATGTTCAAACACAATGGTTTTGGACATTTGTATCATTGGACATTTTACCATAGACATGTCAACCATTATGACACACATTTACACTGATTAGTGTAACACAAATACCTGTTTAGTTTAATTGTATCCAAAGTGACTTACAGTTGATTAGACTAAGCAGGGGCCAATCCTCCCTGGAGCAATGTATGGTTAAGGGCCCAAAAGCTGCACTGATCTATTTGTGGCTACACTGGGGCCACCAAACTTCCGGGTCCCAGTAATGAACCGTAGCCACTTGGTTTTTTCATTTTCATTGTCCACCAAGATCATTTTAGTGGTGTTTCATAAGACACTCCATTAATAAACAAAAAATAAGCTTAGTTGTAAATAAAACAAATTATACCATTATACCTGACCTTGTAGTTGAAGCTTTCAGACCATTGGACATGTGCACATGCTTAGTGTCATAGAGTATCGAGGCAGAGCTTTGAGGAGAGAGGGGGTATTCATAATGTTAGAGTTGTTGGAGAGCCTTCAGCCCGAGGTCTGAAAATGTCTGTCGCTTGCCTTCTAACATGTGTTTAAACATATTTCAGCTCGAGGACTCTGGATCATTATTAAACCAGAAAATCACATGTTGTGCAAATAGCAGGCATGGTGCTCTTCTGAGGTTTAATTAGTCTAAGAAATGTGCATTCATTATTGCTTTGGAGTTAGTCAACACCTAAGGGATCTGTCTCACATATTTCAGAATTGCTGCAATTACTCTAAATGCCACAGGACTGTGTGTGTGCATGAGTGGGTGCTTACATACGTGTGTGTGTGTGTGTGACATTCAGCTTAAAGTCATTCCAAAACAAGTAGTAATCAACAAAAAATGTCCTCGTCCACAGAACTCAAACAGCCTGCAGTTTTTTAATAATTCACTCAATAATTCTACAGCTGGTTATTGACTGGAGTAATTTGAGTTATAGTAAGATCCATCAAGCATACAAAAGTGGTTCCCCCTCCCCACCCCCGGGATACTGAGCATGCAGTCTTCAGCTACAAGTGCGGCTTCATAACCACTGAACCACACTGCCGCCTACACTCAGAGAGAGGGAGAGAGAGAGAGAGAGAGAGAGAGACTGAGAGAGACTGAGTGTGAGAGAGTGAGAGAGAGAGAGACTGACTGACTGAGAAAGAGAGGCTGAGAGAGAGCGAGAGAGACAGAGAGCGAGAGAGAGAGAGAGACCGCAACCCCCTGCCCCTTACAACTGGCATCTAGTTCATTCTGCTAGCCGTCTTACAAATGCATGTTTGCATACATCTTAAAAAAGGTTAGCTATATCTATAACACAAGGTAAATAAATGGAAGTTCTGTGGCCGTGAATTGGTGGAGGGGGTAGGGTATTGGTCTATGTTCTCCGTGAGGTGGGCATGTAGGGTCAGGATTATCCCAGAGCTAGCATTCCGTCATAATTTTGCTCATGACAGTTTAATGGCACTAGCTGTCACATGTTGGGAACATGAGGAGGGAAAGTGAGCTCCTGGAGGCTTGTCAGAATGCAGCATCAGTGATAATCGCGGGATTACAATGATCTGCCCGTCAGTGCTGCCGTGAAATACTGTAAAGTCAGGGAATTTCATATGTTGACTACCCAAGTCGTTACAAATGAAAGGCTCTACTTTGCATGAATGATGCTGACATTTAATTAAGGCCATGCCTGAAGGGGTTAATTATTTCAAGATGTGTTTTACAGTCGTAGAGGGCTGTCAATGAAAGGCGCAGAAGGGCTGGGATTAGCCTAACTTGCCCCAGCTGTAATTACATTGACTTATTTGGCAGCCCTGTAGCTTATCTGTAATGCAGGAATGTAAGGTTTGTGCTCTGCTGCGCCCCCCTAGCTGTGCTCCACACAAATAAGACTGCTTGTTTGTGTGTCCGCCATGCCTGCTCGTCTCTGTCACTGAAGGGACTGTTTATTTTCAGCGACCGACTGGGAGTTTGCTTATACCCGCGAGGGCCAGAGGGTCCCCTTCGCCACCGCGGGAGACTGCTACAGCGCCGCCAGGTGTCCGCAGGTAAGAACTGCGAGGCGTTCTCCGAAGCCGCGGCCACGGAATCGCAGCTTGAACTGCCACCTGTCAACCGCGGCGCAAATGAACCAGCTTACATGTGATAGGTCGAGGGTGAAGATCTGAAACTCAACAGATGTTTACCGAGACTCCGCAAGCGTAATATTCTCAAACTGGTGCTTGTTGCTCAAGGCGATAATAAAAAAGGCAGTGAGTTGGGAAGTTTGGGGAACAAACACGCATGGCTGTGCGGCATCTGGCGCGGGTCACCGGATGATGAGGCTCTTCCTGTGCGGAGAGGGTGCTGGGCGGACAGACATCCACAGTGCCGGCGGCTGCGTCTAGGAGCGCGTCGGGGAAGAACCAGCTGCGAACACCCGCCAATCCCGCGCCGCTCCGAACAAGTCAAACAGACGAACACGCGAGCCGGCGCCTCCCCGCCTCCTTGTAACCTGGGAGGAATTTGCGCCGCGGCGCTCGCGCTGCGCTAGCGTCAGCTGATGGCCTCCGGGACCGGCGCGCTCCACAGACACCGGGGGAGGAACGCAGGGGGACGCTGCGCTGCGCTGGCTCACAGGGAGAGAGCGCGGTACACATCCGGCCTCTCCGCGTCCGTCCGCCGGGAGAAGCGTAGCGCGCGGGTCTCTGAAGCGCTCCGGACGGCTGTCGGCAAGGGGAGAGCCAGTTAAAACACGGCTTCACCCACTCAGGTCTTCATTCATCCGAGGCGTGGGGACAGATGTGTCTGAGGGGTCAGAGCCTGGCCTACTTTCTCCGCGCTGACGGCGCGCTCACCTCACACATGCACCGCGTCTGTACAGCCGGGGCCCCGGGCTGGCCCCGGTTTATACTCGCGTTAACCGCGCACTGTCTACGGAAAGTTTTAAATAATTTACTGTTACTGTTACTAAGTGACTGTTGCGTATTATTTGAAGAAATACTGTAGAACTGCAGATTTTTCCTTGAGTAAATTATTTACATGTGGCACTCACCATGCTCGTGTTTATAGAAGGGATTGGCTTCGGCCGGTTTGTATAAATGACACTTCGACATTTAGTGTTTGCAACTGCAGCAGCTTACAAAGCAGCACCACTGCCACCTACTGTAGATCCCTTCCCTACTGTAGACTTCATTTCCCAGGCATCCCCAGGGTATTTTACCTGGAGCCTTGACCTCGGAGATACACGAAAGACATCAGGTCTCCCTGCTGAAAAAAACAGCTCAAGCTAGGTTTTGACTTGTCTTTGACTGGTTGACCTGTTAGACCAGCTTTATACTCAACAAGGTTTGACCAGCTCAAGCTATGTTTTGAAACAGCTGGTAGCTGGAATTTCAAGCTGGTCATAGCTGGATTTTACAGCAGGGCTCTCCAGCTCAATAAGAATTCTGCTGTTCATTTCATCAAGAATCAGCACAAATACGTGCATGCCACTTCCCTCCTGGTCTCCCCTTCAGTGGATAATGGAGGTGGCCCAGATAAAGGTCTCTACTACTCACCGACCGTGTAGCAAGAGCACACAGCACCCTCATACCTGCGGTCTGTTCTCAAGCCTTACACTTCTAAAGATAGAACTTGTCAGAAATCACAGGAACATGTGAGCATACACATTTTAGAGGAGCTTCAAAGATATGACTTAGATATGAGAAGTATTAGTCACTGTGTTCGAAGTAGAATTGCCTGCCAACTATTTTTCTTGTGTGTTTTAGGGTCGTTTCAGTATCAACCTTTCTGGGACGGGTTTCCAGGTTGCTGAAGACACAAAATGGGTTTCCCAAGGAAACTATGCTGTTGCTGATATTCATAAATCAGAGGTAAATCAATTTTCATTGAGAATGTGTGTATAACTAATGTAATTCACATTTCCATGTTAATTAGTTGTGTTTCATTAAAATTCATGATATACATTACTGCAATTATTATACTCATTTGTTTAACACAAGACACTATCAGTGATTGTGTAGCTTAATAGTTTGAATTGTGGTACCATGTCAAAATCTTGGTAAATACAATTATTCCATGAAATTGTGTTCAAATCTCCAGCATGTACCCGCCTTCTGTTCTTTTATTTCTTCACGTCTTTATGGCTGTGCCATTTCTGAAGTATTCTGGGACAGTTTGGGAGAGTGTAGACCAGCATGCATGGTAAATGGACTCATTTATATGCATCATCATCATCCAAGTGCTGTACAATTGATGCCTCTCATTCAGACACACACTCAAACAGCAATGGCGATAGGCTGCCATGCAAGGTATCAATCAACTAGTCAGGAGATATTGGGGGTTAGGCGTCTTGCTCAGGAACACTTTGACACACTCAGGGTGGGGGATCAAACCAACAATCTTTTGACTGCCTTCCTCCTCAGCTCTTTGAGTGTTTTTTCACTCGGTAGGGCAGCAGTTGAGCTGAGTGCTGCAGCACTTATGCACACAGGCTGCAGAGGCCTGACAGACTTGAGTCACTCTTGTGCTCGATAGGTGTCGATATGGACTCTATATGCTCTATAGGACTGCCGGCTACTGTTGCCACTGATATGGCCAGGATATGATTCCAAATCATAGGATGAATCACTAGAGTGAGACCAAATGCTTTATCTGGATGTACTGTGCAACTGCCCCATTATCTAACAATACAAAATAAATATTCATCTTTGTACAATACTTGCGCACTCATATATAACTTTGTGATGGAAAGTTGCACTAAAACCTCAAAACCTTCATAAGGCTGGAGACTTTTGAAGCCGATTGAAATGTAAGAATAGTGCATAGCTATTCAGGACACATATTTCATCACCCTGTTCTGTTTCCTGGTGGCAGACTTTTCCCCCTCTGGCGTCTGTAGTAGCACCTCCGGGCAGATGACCAAGAGCTCGTTCTCTCTGCTCCTTCCCCCAGGCTTTCTGATGCTCTCAATGGCCAGTGTGAGTGCTGCTTTGAGCGGTCTGAGAAAAGAGCTAACCGCCGGCCTTTGTGATGGTAATCACACAGGGGCTGCTTCTGGCTAACACGGGAGGTGCACCTCTAAGCGCCGGGCACTCAGCTGAAAAACCTGTTATTTTACACCAAGTGCTGTGGAGGGCACCTAGGATCTGATCATTCATACTAGAGAGAATGGTTACTACTCATACTGCTTTGAGTATTACGGAGAAAAATGTTTTCCCACCCTGCTGCTACTGACTTTCTCAGAAATGGGTTGTTAGCATTTGCCACTCTTACTGTTGTGTTTCCCCTTGTTCTGGTATTTCAGGTATTTCAGGAGTTTACACAACACGACACAAATGGAACTGCTGGTTTTCCGAATGTCAAACACCTGTTTCATGATAGGAATATCATGATTAATTCAATCTTACCTTATTGTATCTAACTTGCTGTATTGATGAAGCTATCAGTATATACTTAATCTCTGATTCTGGTGTTTTCTGTACTCCTTTGCCTGCAATGGCTGACCCCTGCCATTGTCTTAGATTCTGTGCCAGGCATTGGAATTTATAACTCATCTTTTCAATAACCAAGACTGCCATCTGCTAATAGGATTTTTGACAATTGCCATTGGCCCAACATGTATATAATGCTAATGGGAGGAAAAGTTCATCACTTCATCTAATTCTCTATTTTTAATGGAAATCTAGCATTATATTATGGCCAATAACATACTACACCAATTAGACCATAGAAATGGTCAGGATAAATATGCACGGTTCTTTGCAACTTCTTGTGTGTCCACAGGATGGCAGCAGAGTGACAGGAATGTGTGGAGGCTACTGTGGGAAATGCACTCCATCATCTGGCTCCGGACTTAGAATAAAAGTCAAGTAATTTTACAGACAAATTCAGGTATGGATATTTCATTTTTTCTTTAGATAAACTTCTTTTGGTAAGTTTCTAATAAAGAAATTCAGAATATTGACATCAGATGCCATATCAGATGCCATTGTAAAAAAATAATTTGAAGCTTGTATGTATTTTATGTTTGTATTGCACATCGCTCTGGATAAGAGCGTCTGCTAAATGCCTGTAATGTAATGTAATGTAATGTAATGTAATGTATACATTTGATTTAGTCAAATTACAGTAAATGACACTTTATATTGTGTAACCAAAGTAAAGAAGTACTAACTGCACATAAAGGGTGTTGTAGTATTTCACCACTGGGACTCAGAGGGGGTAAAATGCAGGAGGCACTCACATGGTTAAAAAGCCTTTATTCTCTGGGCAGGAACATTGCTGATGACTAACATGTCTAGGCTGAGCAGCCTCAGACAGGTTGACCCTGATGAAGGCTGTTCAGTTACCACACATCAGGTGTCAGCAAAGTCTTCTGTTCTGCCCAGAGAAAGAAGGCTGGTCAATCCATGTGAGTGCCTTGGAATATTAGTCCAACACTGGAAGAAAAACTTCAAATGGAGAACTAATTCATGGAAAGAATAGTTGGAGCACTCAGAAACGCAAAAAGACAGGCAAAAAGATCTATTGCAGGACTTTCTTTTGTTTGCAGAAGCACAAAGGCACACCTAAACTTTTACTGTTGTTTGTTTTACTGTCGGTTGAGAAATACAGTTCAATTTCAGATTCCACAAATCATTATATTGTTTCTTGTGCCTAAAGATCTGATGGTTACATGTTTTCTGCTTAACAGATATCTTCAGGTGCTCTCCATGTCCTGTGTTGCTTTCACTGGTGCTACGAAATGAAGACTCCATTTTGAAATGGCCTATGTTCCCCACAATATGTAAATATGTAAATTAGCAGGTGTAAGTACTGTATATAACATTTTGTACTGAATAATTTATTATACTCACATTTATTTTTGTATTGTACATTTATTTAAGGGTTGTGCTTTAAACTGAATACTGCAAACAATACCGGTGTGGAACCATTTGGCTTCCAGGGAACACCACGGGCCACACATAGACTTTTTTGAATGCTTAATACTCCAATCGCATAAAACAGTGTTAATGAAGGGAGATATCAGTGCTATATTGCCTGTTGGTTTTGTGTCATATTTTGTCCTGTACTGCGTTCTGTACGGAGGATAGAGAAGCAGCGCTGTGTTCCTCCCATGATGCACTGCGTGGGGACTCTCCGGAGCAGATGGCGTAGCGGGGAGAGCGGTACTGAAGGTGTACTGAACCGCAGCTCGCCCATCAGTCAGGGTCAGCAGGGGCAGGACCGCAGGAGGCCGCAGCTGTTTGTGGGCCGGTTTAACCTGCCGAGGCGGCACCCTGAGGTGTGCCAGGGCCCCTTACCGCACCGCCACTTTCCGGTCACCGGTCACGGCGTCATGAGGGAGAGCGAGGGATGAGGGAAGGGAGGGGCGGAGGGGGAAGCGGAGAGAACAGGAGACGTGCAGCTCACTGTACGAGACGGCAGGCAGCGCACGCTGCCTCTGTAGACCGAGGCTCCTCCCGTGACTCGTCTGTTTGTGAAGAGCGGGAACACTTTGCCTGGCTGATTTTTGAGTGCAGCACTCATGCTTGTCTTGAAGGTTAATGGCACTTCTGTCTGCTTCTTGCTCCTCTCCTTCCATTGTATTGCTAGGATATCTGGAGTGTTCACAACAAGGGTGGAGGGATAGTGGGTGTGGAGGGTGTGCTTATTTTATTTCTGTAGGCCTTTTGTTAGCTGATACTGCAGGCAGGGAGCAGAGCAAGAAATTACCACTGTAGCCATTTTGGACACATTTCAGTGTTACCTGATGTAGGATTTCTTTTTCATAGAATGGTGTATTCACCAAGTGTGCCCCTGAGATGGAGATATGTAATATATCAGAATCACAGTCAGGGCAAAGGAGATGGGCTCTTTCCAATTGCTTTGGTTCACCTCCCTGCATCCTTACCTTGTGTGCAGTCCTAGCTCCTGAGCTCCATCAAATTGAGGACACAGGGACAGGATGACACATGGAAAGGTAAATCGAGGAAACGTGTATTGGGAAAATGGAACTTCCCTGCTTTTTCAAGTGTCAGTTTGAAGCCGTGTCAGTTACTTTGATGGATTTCTGGGTCATTTAAGGAGACAGGGAGGGGTATTATAAGCAATTGAAATGAGCCTGATAAGAGCTCAGTTTTGAGATAAGTTGCTTCAGATAAGACACAGGCCTCTGACCTATGTTTTTACTGATATGGAAATACATAATGCAGACATTGGTATGTGTCTGCATTACGTGTTTGTTATTTAGAGTAGCTTTGCTGAGGCCTGACAATACACCTGAGCTCAAAAGTGAGATAAAGTTTGCACAAACTGAGCGATCAAAATCTACAGGTATTTCACCCTCTCAATCAGTGTGCAGCAGATAGTGAGTTTCAACCTGTGCGTCTTCCTGCAGTCTCTGTCTGTACGCGTGGGTCAGGTGTGAGAATATTTGTGCTCTCAGAAGAACAGGAAGCTTGTCCACCTTTCATTCTGGCCTAGAGTTTGTTGTTAAGGTTGTTTTGTTCAGAAGAAGTCGGTTCAGGTGAAAAGTAAGCCCCTGCATCCTTGGAAATCTTGGAAATACCTGTAAATATAGCAATGTTTGTTCTCAAGTTTGTTCTCAAGTGTCCGGATTGCTGACTGCTGCCTAAAATTGATTGTGTAATAGTTTGACTGAAATTGATTGCCAGTTTTGTTTTAGTTTTTTTTTTATTGCACATGACTGAACAAACATTTCAGTGTGGAGCTGTTTTTCACAACTGAGCTTGATGGATCTCTTGCAATCATTCTGACATAAACTGACCCGGATTCAGTGCACTTTCTCCTTAAATGTAAGTGAGTCAAATCGAAGGAATTTTTTCTCACTATTTTTCATTCATTTCAGTGAACACAAAACTATTGTTCCAGAAACAAATATTATCAAACAGAAGAATTGCTTCAATCCAGTTCCCAAACAAAAAAGTTACATTTGAAATATTGTTACTATCTTTTGTCAATTTTGGATAAGATCTGAGCTTCTGAAGTTTGTTCTCTTGCTATATGTGAAAATATCAGGGTACTTTATGTTTTTTTATAAAATATTTTATTTGTTGATTATGATGTGTCTTATTTTGATAAATTAGGTTATTAGAATAATAAAAGATTATTAGTGGTTCCAATTTAAAATCTTGACATATTTCGTCGTAAATAAAAACAACAAAATGAAGATAATGTTATGCACAACTGTTTCTAATCTGTTTTAAATGCATATTGCATAGTTTGCAAAATAATGAAATACAAAGCACAGTTGGAAATATTGCCCATGTAAAGGTAATGATATTTATCTATTCAATAGCTTATTAATCATCTGAGTAGTTTACCTCAGCTTTGATTTCACTGTATTTTATGAAGTTAGCTGATGGTTCATGGTATGGGAGAGAGTTTATGTGAAGTTAACTCTGGGGAAACATGAGCAAGCAAGAGCCATTGACACATTTGAAGGGATAACATAGCCTCTTTTTATACTGTGCATTGTAAATAGATATAACAGCTGTATATTTTCATTACTGTGTGACATACTGTGTCAGGTTTTTAACTTGAGCATATCCAAATGTCTTGGTTTAAAGGGAATATTATGTCTAACAATGTAACAAGTTATTTGATTGATTTTCTGTATTCATCTAACTGGCTGTTGAGAATTTAATGCCAATGTGAACATGCAATTCAAATCTTGTTTCCTCAGTTTTACCCACACAGCCTTCTTTGGACACTTAAATGTATTCATAATCTTTTGTATCACTTTAAAATAAGATCTCAGGTGCAGTGGAAATGTATTTCTTCATATTTATGTCAATATATTCCTGTCATGTTATATTTTTTATAATTTTCTTTATTGTTTATTCAATATTAGAAATGTAATCGTTTTTTTTCACTATGTATTGTTTACTTTTATTATATTGCTATTTTTAATTTAATTTAATTTTTTATGTATGTGAAATATGTATTGTATTGATTGGTCATCCAAAGATTTTTTTATCTTTTCTAAGATTTTTACTGTCACATTCTTGCATATTTTCAAAACGAAAGCCTCAATAGGCCTACGTATTTTGGTTTTGTGGCTAATTGTATTACTGTAATCAAAAAAATGATCTTGTCAAAAGAAGGGACAGTATCTAGCTATCCATGACCATGGTTGTCTGCCTGTGATGTTCAGTATGTGTTTTTGCCTTTTATTGCTGTTTGTAGGAGCCCTTGTGATTTCCTTGTGATCTACTCACCACTGTGTAAAATATTTATGTGTTTTTCATTGTATTCTTTGTTGATTTTTGCCATTGCATTATAAAGAGGTCTGTGATATTTATGTATCAAATCAAATAAGGGACATAATGCAACCTTTACTAAATAAATTTATCCAATATGCACTTTTAACTTTTCAATATCCTAATGTGCAGTTATTGCCCTTTTTTTTACATACATTCATTTTGTGACTGCTGTAATCAGAATGCATTCATTATTAATCCACCATTATCAGTACGTGAGTCAGATTAATATATAAATACTATATATTAAATATTCCATGGTGTACTAAATAAATAAATAATGTTAAAGGTACAGTAGGTAAGATTTTTGTGTTAAAACATTGTTACAAGACCATTGTAAATCCCTTCCTATTATTGAAAAAGGCTCACTGACATGTTGACTCACCCTCTGGCTGTGTTTATAGTGTACATTTGTTGGGCCGTCACTCTGTATAAAAACATTGTACAGCTGTACAACAATTCAAGCTAATTGGTTGAAAATTGGTTCTAACTGCCACAGCCAATGGGCTTATTTTGATTGTTCGTGTAGCTGCCCAAATTGCACTCCACACAAGCGATCACTGAAACTCTATATTATTGCTTATTATCCAAGTTGAGACTACATATCTAGTTATAAAACAGTACCAGTTTGTTATTGGTAGCAACGAGCAAATTAGCTGTAGTTAGCTTGACCAATTTACAAATACCCACTTACGATAAAACATAGGCAATATAAACATAGTAGCGAATGCACAAGCGTTGTGCTTCAGGTGGATATTTATAAATTCTGGAAGTTGACTAGTAATAGCTCATTTTCTTGATGTTACTGATAGTGAATTGGTATTGTTTTCTAACTAGATATGCAATAGTAGACTATACAGAGATTGTTTCTCTGGAGTGCAATTTGTCTCTTTACATATTCAATCATCCATGTTTAGCTAAACCTTTATTTATCTGTAACTGTAAGTTACAGTTGCATAGTTTGTGGTAGACTATCACATCTTGGTTATATAGCCAGCTAGTTACATAACCAAATAACTTGCTATGTTATTAAAAAGATAGCACTGTTCCCCAAACGCAAATCAGCACATACTGTACTGCTCTGCGTTGTGCACCATTGTTGCTGGGTAGTATTTGAATCCACAATGCAAATTCATTTATCTTGGTTTTCAGATAAATAAAGGTTACTGCCTTACTTTCGGATGCACTACTGCAGCTCGGCCATCAGTTTTGCTGTGAGACAGTGTCTGTCAGTGTTCTGAGCAGGCAGTGTTGTTTTGTGGACTGAGTTTCAGGATTTCAAGGTTCAGATCCCAGGAGGGGCACAGCGTCCTTGAGCAAAAGCAAGTAATCATGTAGGAAAGTTGTGTAAACTTTCTAAAGTTTTTGGGTAAGGCATGTAAGGGTGACAATGGAAATTATCACCTTCCTAAAGCAATGTCTTCTGTGCATTGCTTAGCACCTCTGTCACTTAGCAGCTATGTAATGCTCATTAATGTGTGTGTACAATTTGCACATGCATCTATTCTGTGTTTGGAATCAATGTAATGTATTTTCAGATATATTCACTTTGGTGGCCTTCTAAGTAATTTAAAGCACTGAGGTGTCTTTTCAGCTCTATTTGTGGGTTGTGACTGGATTATGTTTGTGTTTCTTTGGTGTGTTCTGTTGGGTTTCATTACTCTCTCTTTCAGCAGGTTGAATACTGTGTATGTGATTGGGGCTTAAGTCCGACTCTATTCTTACCTGTTCTTGCCCTTGTTTACTGTCTCCATAGTTTCCGGTTGTAAACATGACAAGCATGTACATATTCTCACAAAGGTCTACTGCCTTATACAGGTCCATGGCCCGTCTTGCTATTCAATTATGAAGGGCTGTTGGAAACAGGTTCTTAACAACGAATAGGATTTATCTAAGGTAGGCATTGTGCTTTAAACTAGCTCTGGGTGTTTGTCTTTGTGGAGTATGGCATATAATATGTAGTATTATTTGTATCTACTCAAAGTAATGCTTAGAATGCCATGGGATGTATGATGCACATTCAAGATAATGAAGACATGGTAATATGATTGTAAAATCATAGTACTGCGTGATATCACATTCGTAATGCTCTGTTCACTCACATCATCATCAACATTTTAATGTCATAAATGTGGCTCCACAACACAGTCCAGCACAAATTGTGTGCATGCGTGTCCGTGTTTGTGTGTGTATCTGTTTTTATTGCAGTAACACAGCAAATGCATCTTTGACTCTTGCCTATAGGTGCAGGCATCCACCCATTACTTCAAAAGGTAGGATACACATATTCAAAACACTGTAATTGTGGTAATGTTTAAACGCCCTCTTTCTCTGAAAGGGTAGCATGAGGTGGCAAAGCACACAAATGTATTTTAAATATATGTCTACTGTTTGCAAGCCAATTAATGGAACATTTTGTAATATTTTGCAATATTATTAATGTAAAGGGACAGAGGACATTGAACAGGATCTAGTGATTTGAATGAGTATTTGTTTACTTGGAGGGGATATATCATTAACCTGGTCAGGATGACACTAAAAATGTTTACACATACAATGCACTGTTATGTTTATTGTAGTAAACATACTGAGATCGGACAGAAGCGAGTGAAAGACAAACTCACACAGGTGTGTGAGACTCGGGTAAGTCTGAGGTGTAAAAATATTGTAGAGAATGATATCTTAAAGAAGCAGCAACTTTCACCATTTGTTTTCAAATGAGCCAAACGTGTCCCTCATTAACCATTCCCCAGAAATTCCCATTCCCTTTAACATGACATTAGGACTATCTTTAAAACCACAAAGACCAAAGATCCACTGTTGGCATTTATCCCTCTTTTTTTCTTTTCTTTTTTTTTATTCCACTGGGTAATTAAGAAAGCTTTGAACTCAGTGTGATCACCTCCAGCTTTCTGTACACTTACAAACAGGGAAGGCCTGTGTTTTGGGGGGAGACTTTAGAGCCCTCCGTGGGGGCCTGTTTACGGCAAGCCTTGTATAGGAGAGATCACAGCTGGACTGTCTGGAACGGTTTTGGAGTTTTGCCACAGGTGTCAGGAACAGTCCGAAGGCCACGGCTTTGTTCAGACAAAGCATGGGGGTTACGCAGACGTACACGGTTCTTTTCCCTTTTTGTAAGTCTAAATGTCCCTGGGTGTCTATGTGTTTCAGCTTCTTAAATAATTTCCGTCCTCCAGGACCTTGCTCGTGCCGTAGCCTATGTTAGGCTGCAGTCATACAAAATAATTTCACACACAAAAAAAGGTTTCAGTCCGCAGTGCGATTCTTTAAACATTTTCTGAATGGTTAAAATGTATAAAGAGACGTTGGCAAAGTAAAATAACAGACGTGGTATGAAATATAACACATCGTATAAACTGGCACCTACGATCATCATGCCATGTTGATATAACCGAGACCCCAGGCATATTCAGGAGACTCAAAGCCTCCTTGTGCCAAATCGTTAAAAATAGGCTAGTGTGCATTGAGTCTCTTTGTCAGTGGTGCTTCAAGCCCTTTCCTTCCATGAATGGCAAGCACTTGTCGGAGAACCAATTTTGCCTTGCTTCACAGAGAATTGGCATGAGAAACCCCTCTCTGGAAGACAGAAGTCAGCGCATTGTAAATTAGATGCAGAGTGAAATGAATCATTCCTGACCAAATGTGCTTCTGCAAACAGAACATAGCGCTTGACCCTGACAAAACGAATTTACATTGACAAAAATTGAATTAAATGGTATGTTAATATGTTGAGCAAGCAGAGAGGAAGACCTACATAAATTAATTGAAACAAATCGGTTCGACGAGCTGTAGACGTGTTTTTAAATCGTGTCGAGAACGGTTATTGCACATAATACTGACAAAAACGCGACGTAGCCTAAAACATACATTAACAGCATACAAAGTTTGAAATGCTTTCCAGTTACGGGTATGGATTTTGATATCAAAACATCACGTTTCTCAGCTATTAACGTTCAATTCAGTCAGCACCCGGCAGGGTGGAGCACGACTCTTCCTTCATTCATTAATGAAACTGGGTAATGGGACAGTGTGTGGGGGTGTGCGTATCTGTTTGTTTGGGGGAACTCGAGAGCCGAGGTGAGGGTTTGATAGTGAATGTGCTAGGATACTCCAAGTGTCTCTTTGCAATTGTGGTATCGTTTCGCGTTTCTGAAATTAGCCTGACATGTTTACTCGCGGATCTAAGAAGAGACATTCCAACAGATCGGTAAGTAGCAGCTACGAGGTGCGATTAATTTGGTTCTATTTCAGCGCTTCGCCAGCTACGGCAGTCAGAAAGGCATTGTTAATATGACTGAATGAGTTCTTCCACTCAGGCACCGGGGCTCCAGGTTGTGTTGCTATAAGCTTACAATACTTATATCTGTAACATTTTTAAACATATGCGGCTGTATCATAGCCTTACATTCAGTCACTCGCTATGTCGGTGCTAATCTGTCGGACATTTAGCCAACATTTTTGCCTGAGATAGCAAGTTTAGGCTATGCCACATAAAAACGTGTTTGTGACCGGGAGAATTAAGGCAGACTTTACAATTGCTCGCGGTGTATTTTTGCAACCTCAGTTTTTACACATTTCTTGTGCATACACATGTTTAAAAGCTTCAAGTTTGCCCTTATGAAATGCCCACCTGACCGACCCATTCCGTATAGCCCAATTATTTACAACTTGAAGTCTGTTATAAAAAACATAGATAGACTTTATGTTGCTTACTCGTTACAGTTTGCAGCAATTAATGAATACAAGAATGGACATAAACAGCAATTTTTCTATTTTGCATGTTTTTCTGTTTCTATTATAATGGCCTAGACTAGTATACTAATAACCGTCCAAAACACTGCTTTTGGCCAACTTGCACATTAATTAGTTACCCAGCATCTAATCGAGCATCTAACTGATCACACAGTGCATAGAGCTGTGCTCTACACCTATTAAAAAAAGGTTTGATATTAATATTTAGCTCATGTCCTGAGTGCTTTCTGCCCTTCTGAAAAATGTGACAGGCTTCTTTGACTGACTACTGTAAATGTCAATTCATTGTCCAGCCTCTTGTTGTGAAAAATAAACATGCCATTTGCTTTTAATACCTGCTGAAACAGATGCGCACATCAGACGCGCACTCTGCTTATTTGGAGTTATGGGTGGTGGGTGGGGTTGGGTGTTAGATCTTGCAGGACGATTAATATTAAATATACCATTGCTTTACTCGTGTCTGATGGTCTTGTGGATGTTTCTGCCCCTGTCCTCCAGCTCAATGCACTGGATGACCCTGAGAGAGGGCAGCCTTGTACTGTGTGTGGTGACCAGTGCCCTGGCTTCGTTCTGCACAAATGGAGGTAGGGTGTAGACTCTCTCATAACAGTCTGTTTGCATGTATGTACCATTACTACTGGTGAAAGATTGAGATCTTTTTGAGGTATCAAGTTAAACCCTTTCAGTAGCCCGGTGAGGTTGTACGTGGGATGGGGAAGGCACTGTAGCCTAGCCATCAGGTCATGTTTAAGATTGTTGTCCTTAATGAATGGCATTTATGGTGAATGCGCATGATTTCATGTATGTTGCATGAAGGATTTAATCAGAATTTTAGTCCAATGAGTTTATGAGAAGCATTCTGAAGAGTTTCACTTCTGAAATATGGCTGGTATCAGAATGCTAAAGTTTACCGTGCTGTTTTGTTTGACAATTGGAGCAATTGTCACAAATAAATGAGCTGTTAAATAAATTTTACCTGTTCAGTTACTTTCACGATATAATATTATTTACTGTTTATTTTAAAGTGCACCACTTGTTTATGTGCAGTTTGAAGCTGCAGTGCCCATACTGAAGTGTTTTAAACCTGCTTCCATGCTTGCTTCAACCTCACACATTTAACCGTTTGCACATGCTGAATTGGAACTGACCTGAGTTGCAAATATCTTGCCTTTTTTGTTACTGATAACAATAAGCCAAAAACCCCCCTCATATTATTTTACTTACCCAACACCTATGGATGTGTTTTTCAAACGGATGTGTAATTTGTACAGCTGGGTATGTAATGGAGCAATTCACATTAAACAGTTTGCTCGGGGCTATAATAGCAGTGTTTCTCCAGTAAGTCAAAGTCGAGACCTTTTGGCTATACAGCCATTAAGTCCTGCCACAGTGAACCTCTGTAGGCACACTGCATGTTTGTCTTTTAGTACTCTCTGCTACCCGACCTGTGCATATTTGTTTGTGAAGACAGAAACTCCTTCTTGGGCTACGGAATCTACTGGGATCTCAAAGGGCAGAAATCCAGGGGATTGTATGCTTTCGTTTATTGCAGACTGTTACCGGGCAATGGCTGCCCCAGGAATGTCCTTAATTGCATGTCTTTGTAGTGCAACTTTAAATGTGAACCTTTTGCCAACAATTGCCGGCAGATGTTTCTTGCTTTGTCTAAGCAACTTGGTGCTTTGTTTTCATGTGACGCGAATGACGCACGTATGCAGATTTTAACACCAGCACACGCTTTGAATTCTGCTGCAGTCTTCCTCCCTTCGAAAATGACAAATCGCTTATTGTGTCCGAAGAAACGAATGTTCTGCTTAGACATTGATATCGTGTCTGACTGATTTAATCTTGTACATGATTTAAATATAAATAATTGGGTAACCAAAAACCACAGATGCGTATAATTAAAAGAAAATGAAAAAAGTAATAATTGAAATGGTCACAGCAGCATTAATTTGTGTATGTGTATACACAAAGATAAAATCTTTTAAGTACTGTCTTTGTGATGGCGATAGTTTTGCTGGTCTACCAGTTTGTGTGCAGTCCAATGTTCTCTATCTTGTGATAATTCTTTTTGAAACTTATTTTCTTTTGTATTTCACTTTCCTATTGCACCCATCTTCAGTCTAATCTCAACATAAATATCTCCCTTTTAGCCATTTTCGTTGTGCACGAAGAGACAATGTTCAAGGCAGATAAGGTGTGTTTGGGTACTTGTTTTTTTTTTTAGTCACTTTTGAAAGCAACTGGGTCAAAGACACTTTTGGTAACAACTTATGTCGGGGAATACAGCTGTAGCCTGTTGATTGGAAGGACGGAAGACATGAAGAGGTAGTTGGGCACACAACAGAAGAAAGTAATTGATTTGATATTATATGTTTTTCTGTAATTGTCTGTTATATATTTGTGTCTTGCATTATTGTTTGACACTGGAAAAAAATGCAGTGAATGGCTGATTTGACTGGATATTGAATAAAATAAATTCTGCTCTCTCTTTTGCACAGTACTGTATATATACCACTTTATCGTGTGTGTCAGTTGCAGCTTCCGTTTGATTTCTGGATGTAATTGGACACTTGTTCATTTTCACAACAGATTTATTTCTTATGGTGAGTTCAAACATCGTCTTCTACCCCCTAGTGTTTGCATGCCGTACTTGTCAGTAGAGTTTGAACAGAAGATCTGAGGAAACGTGCAGCCTTTCTGTCGAGGTGAACTCAGAGTAAATAAATTACTGTAAAAGGCTCTGGGCAAGCACTGGGACCTCCATTCCCTACACTTTTAACATTTTGTGGAACTCAGAAATTCTCTGAAATATTCATGATTTTTCTAAATATTCAGCAACTGCTGGGGATGTCAGGCAGAGTAGGATTCTAGATGCTTCCGGCTTCCGTGGCCTTTAAAGAGATGGCTTTTGCGATTCTGTTCTGGGGCAGTGGGCTTTGCTCACTCATTGGCTTTGATATTTAGTTCTCCTGTCAGCACAGTTAGAAAAGAATACCCCTGATACCTGTAGATGCATAACCTTCATCTGTTGACCTTTAAACATCACTCATAGATTTGTATGCTGCTCAAAATGAAGGTATTGCACATGTGAAATATAAATATACAGTAAATATGTTTAACCATTTTTGATACTACATTCAGGCTGTGGTTGTGGTTATAAATTTTATACATTTGAATTTGCAGTCCACGCTATTGAATCACATGTCATAATCATTAAAATATAAATAAAGGTTGGAAATATATGCATGTATATGTATAGGGATGTAATTTGTCGACTAATGTGACCAGAATATGTGACAAGAACCATAAGTTGGACAGGCAGGACTGGAGACTGTAGAAAAACACTTGAGTAGAGTTAGCGAACTGAACCCGATCTGAATTATTTATGGTTGCCGTTAGCTTGATTGATTTTCATTGTGCTAATGAGTCTCATTACAGAGCCTATTAACATCAGTGGTGTAAGAGTTTGCTATCTGATCCTGGAGATCGTATGACCCACTTATACTCAGCAGCTCCTTGGATTGCTTGTTCAATATTGTGCTGTGTTGCTGATGATGCGCTCAAGTGGTGATGATGCCAGAATCCTGAAGTATTTCTGCATTAACTATCACGGGCTGAAATGTATATGGCACATTTTAAATGTCTTTTAACATGCTCACACTTTCATTTAGACTGCTGCTCTCTCTAGCTTTATGACTTGAGTGATGTTATTCTCAGTGTGGGTCCACACAAAGCTCTCTGTGTGTATATCCCTATTGAAACCCTAGCAGGATTAAAAAGTTTGGAGGAGGGAGGGGAGGCTGGGTTGGTGAGTTCAGTCAGAATTTGGCCAAAGAAGGGGAAAGGAGAATCGCTGTCTGTCCTCGCAGTAACCCGATTGGATCTGCATGACACTGGTTGGGCTGCTATTCAGCTTGTTAACAAGCCACGGCATTAAATAAAACTGTCAGGATGATTTGGCATATCAATGGACTTTTAAAAGTGCTTCTTTACCCTGAAAGGAGAAGAACCAGGGGAGAAAGGGGGTGAAACATGGTGGCTATTGTCACACAAAGGGTATAGGGGAATTTACTGCTGGGCCTTACACTATTAGCATAGAGATGCAAGCCCAAAGACTGTAAAAGGATGGGTCATAGCCAGTGTATCTGTATCTTTCATATGTAAAGCCATTAGCTTCCACTCAAAATGTTAGAAATCTATTAGTTAAAAAAAAAAGTTTCATGCAAAAAAAGAGGAACCTGATACTTTTTGTGCAGAATGATTCCATTTTCACACTGTTTGTCCTGACTCTGGGCTTGAGAAAAAAAGAAAGTAGGTTGGTTGAATTGGGTGTTAACCCATATGACTGCACAGGGCGCAAAGTGTGAAGTGCCTGAGTTCTCTGACAGAGCGATAATTCATTCTTTGATTCCCAGACTTTGCTAACCCCTGCTGTGGCCAGTTCTCGGAGGGTAGGAGGGAGAGCTGGATTTTGGGGGGGAGCGAGGGGGCTTCAGATGAAGGTCATGGAGACAGAAGGTGACCTGCGGGTTTGCGTTCAGCTTGCTGTGGCGAACGGGGTGCCGGGACAGGGGGGGTGTTGTGTGATGGACGACTTGTTCAAAAGCAAGAGGGGAACGGTCAGCCTGCCTGTGGACTCTATTAACGACAGACTCTACCAGAGGAGCTCTGTTCTTCCCAAAATCCTGTCTACTGCTCCCACTGACGTTCACTCAGAATAGAACTCACTTTACTTACTCAACGATTGTGTTTTGTGTACTTAACTTTGGTGTGTTTGGGCACTTATATACATGCTTATATCATCCAAGACAATTAATAGATATCATCCAATAAATGTAGTAAAATAATACATATACTGTTATACTTTTGTAGCTCAGCAGTTTGAACGTTTCAATGCTCGAGGAAAAACGTAAACGTACATGTATTACTGTTCGGAGGCTGTTTCACTAATGATAATGGGAATAGTTAATGTGAATATGTGGGAAGGAGAGTCGTGTGGTTGGGTTGGCGAACACTGATGCAATAGCGTGTGCCTTTAAGGGGATTGTAATGAGCTGGCTCTCACCCGGAGAGTGTGCCTGCTCATTAGTCTCTTTGTTTGGGTCTCTCGCTCTTTCATCTGCCCACCTTGGAGGTGGAAACTCATTTCCATTGTACATGGTGCATGGCCTTTCCACCTGACGTGTACTCCTAGTGTAACCTGAATTTCTGTTGAAAAGCATTTTCTGCTTCTTTTATCAAAGAGTCCTTGGAAAAACCTTTACAAGAAGTTAGCTCTTGTTTTCCCCCCAACCCACAAGCTCAATATTTTCTTAAGGATCATTTTAGATGTAAATAGGCTACGAGTCCTCATGATTGATGTTATTATAATTTTAAATCACAGCAGGACTACAATACACACAATCAGAGAAGAAGAAAAGAATTGGAGGCTCATAAAAACTTTGTTTTTTTTTTGTTTTTGTTTTTCAATATTTCTCTGTATATTTTCCTAAGGAGAAGAAACAGAGTATCTTATGGAAATGGCCTTTCTGTGCTGGTACACACATTATAATCAGTTGCGGTTAAGAGACAAGGCTAATTAATCACTCAAATATAATGGGGTATGATATTCAAGCAACCAGATGGATTTTGCCAACCTGGGAATAGACATGAGGTTATACCCCTGCTGTTTGCTGTTCAGTGCCATACGATCTGTAATGACTGCCGGGACTCAGATTCCCATCTCTTACAACGCAACATCACCGTCGATGATCTAGGATGCTGCTTTAGTCTCATTTCCAGGGCAAAAGTGACCCCAACTAGATCTTGAAATGTTATTCACTTTGTAGTAGCGTGAACATTGGTGCTGCTATTTCATATGTTCTATGATTGTAAACCAACCAGCATATATGTACAAGGCTACAATGCATCTGACTAATATTGTACTTTTGCCTTGAATGACTGTGGGCAGTCGTACCAAAGGTCCCAGTGCACTTTCATATCAGTTTATGGATCTATAAGTCACCAGAGCCTAAGACCAGTGGTAACTCGGTGAGACAGGTGCTAAACCAGATTGGCATCAAAAAATCCCTTTGCCTTTGGGGATCAGCGTTGGCCTTGCCATAATCCAAACTTCTCAGGGGGGAGACGCTTTCTAACCAGTGGCTGCTTTCAAGAGATTAAAGGTGCGGACACAAATTGAACCCTGGTCTAGATCGTATCGTCGGAAAACGCTAAACGGATTTGCCAACCTCAAGCCCACGCATTTATGTATAATTACAGTGTCGGTGGCGTAATGTTTGCATTGCAGTGCGAGTCTCTCCGGTTACACGCTGTGTGTATGGGCCCTGTGTCTCAGCGGGTGTGGCCTCCCCTGTGACGCTCTGTATGGCGATGGCAGTCACGCACCGCGCCCCAGCAGCTGTAGGGAGGGATCTGGTTACCCCATCCAGCCCGTGTAGATGTTCCCATAGTGATATGAGGTGTGGAATGTCTGCATGGCTCTGCTCTGCCTCTTGTATACAGATGACATGGACACCCAGGGTAAACCGGAGTTAAGCAATTCATTATTATCGGTAGACTTTTGTTTTTGAACAACGGGAGCGGAAAGTGATCCTGTCAGGCCCGGGGCGGCCCTTTTTAGACACAGTTCTTTCTGGATTAGAGGTTTCAGATGGGGTTTAGAGGCTAGGGATGATGCACAGCTTGGATGGCACACTGCTAATTCTCTTTTTATCCCTCAGTGATTCTCATGGTAAACTGTCCCTTCTGATCACACAGCACTCATTAGGAGTTTGAGTTTTGAACTTGAAGCTAGTAAAATAAGACACCTGCTAAATTGATATATTTGCAATATAAAACTAAGCATTAACAAAGATGGATGTTAATTTGACACAGTCGCAGTACTTATTAGTGATTAGTAGCAGTAACGTATTAGAAGGAATTATGAAGAGCCCGCATAGAGTAACTCAATCAAAATTGTATATTTCAGTGTCTATATCTAGTGCATTAAAGATCATACTGTATGTGCCCAATGTTACTAGAATAATATGAATATATTATCTAATACTACTAGAATATGAAATTGACAAATCACAGTAAAGCACAAGACTGCTTTTCTAATGCAATAATTTGAGATTTGGAATACATTGTTCTCATAGGGTTTTTGTTATGAACAACAAGCGTCTGACTTCTGCTCTGGATGGGTTCAGCATGCAAATTTACCGTGAGTTTCCCCATCGCTTAGCTTTCATTGAATTAAAGCTTATGAAAATCGTCTGAAATGGAGGCTTTAGCCCTCAGCTACAGAATAATTCTACACTCGAGGGCCGTTGCCCTCTTCAGCTCCACTCCACATCACATACACTCCTGTGTTTAGGGTCTCTGCCTCCACAGCCTTTACTTTATAACTGCTATTGTGCACAGCCCAAGTAGCAAAAGACAAAAGACCTGTTTCCATGACATTGCCGAATGTAAACCTATGTTTTATTCGTTTCTAGGGCAAAAGCCCTTGGCCCCTGTATGAAAGATTAGTGCTGCAATGAAATGGCCGAAATGGGGCTTGTGGTTTGTGCCCTTTTTAAATAACAGCTTCATTTCCCCTGGAATTTGGCCTTTGACAAACGAAGCATTGTCACAGTGAGGAGCAACATGTAAAACTTTACTATGCAAACCTCCCTGGCTGTTCATTAACAACACTTGTCGCTGGCTATCATACGGAATGCCATTGTGTTCAAAGGTTTCCCCAAGGTTGGGGCAGAAAGTAACTTGTTTTATACTACCCAAGAGTATGCTCTAGGGTGTGTTTTAAGTGGATATCGCAATTCATCCCCCAATTAATGTAGATTGTTGAAAGACTTGGGACAATTAGTTGAATTTCCACAAATAATATGTGTGGCCTAACAACCAGGTATTCTTCTTCTCAGTTCGCTTTCATTCGTAACTAAACTTTTTTGTTTAATGAAAGTAGTACAGTAAACGTGACATTAGACGTGTTTATTGTAATAGTCTTAAGGACTTATTCACATCTGCTAAAGTGTTTTATAGGCTTTTTCCTGTTTGCTCAAATGAAGGCAGAAAAAAGCAAATGGACATGTGCAGATGTGTGGATGCTGTTGGCAGTTACAGCCCGTGTGTTGTTTATCAGTGGGGATAATTAATACCCCTGTGGGCTGTTTGGAACAGTTCTACTCCTTAGGTGACCTCCTTTCCTGATTTCTTTTTTGTCTTTTTAGAGCTCAGGGGTCTGGAGTTAAGTGTGGATTAAGCTTGAACTTTGACCCCTGCGCTAATCATTACCTGCAGCTGTGACTAGAGGAATGGACATCGGTTTTGGGGTCCTCTCTCAAAGAAATGAAGGCCTTCATAAGGCTTTTTATTTATTTATTTATTTTTCACAGTTGATTGTGTTTTAAGGAAAACTGTCTTTATTCATGTTTATTTTTGAATGGGTGCCCCCATGCTGGAAGGCACAGGATGGCTCCTCTTCATTTCCTCTGCATCTCCAATGATGACTAATTTAAGAACGTTCCGGAATATCACAGCCGGGCCTCTGGTGCGGTTTCCTGAATGCTGTCTGAAGAAGCACAAGTTGTTGTCTTTTCCCACACAAAGAAACAACTTGTGTGTGTGGTTTACATATATGGGTGTATGTGTGTATGTGCTTACATATGTGTATATGTGCTTAGATATTTTGGTGTATATGTGGGTTGTCCACAGGAGACACTGCTGGCAGCTGTTTGGTGGCTCATACTGCTCAGACACTATTTCAGTTTGAAGATGAGCCCCTCAGCGTGCTGTTGGTTCCAGACTATGCCATCGCTGACTGTGGCCAGGATAGGACAGTGCATGAGTGGTTGAATCATTTATTCTGGTGGGTTTCACATGTATTTTGCTGTATGTATATACTGTATAACCCCCTTTCTTGCTAAAGCCTGCTGACTGAATCCTTCACTCTACAGCCAAACATGCACATGTATATGTAGGGTGGCCTGTAGCATAGTGGTTAAGGTAAATGACTGCCACACGCAAGGTCGGTGGTTCTAATCCCGGTGTAGCCACTATAAGATCTGCACAGCCATCGGGCCCTTGAGCAAGGCCCTTGCATCCATCTCCTGCTTAGTCCAATCAACTGTATGTCACTCTGGATAAGAGCATCTGCCAAATGCCAATAATGTAATGTAATATGTAGTCTCTCTATAACTCACCTTACCTGTATGGACAGCTGTGTTAGGCAGTCAGCTGTTAGGCAGCAGTGTCACGTGGGGGACTAGAGTGGAGTTGGTCTGTATTATTGGACAGAATACAGGTTGACAGTGATCGCAGGGCTTAGATCCTACCTTGTCCTGAAGCTTAGTGTCTGATATCGCTGATTTCACACTCTTAATGCCTGAAGCCTTGTGAGAGTCACTTTAATCCCTGATCTCGTCTTGGTCTCTTTATTGAATTAGTATCACTTTTTTTACCTTGAGTAAATGCAAGCTTGATAATCCTGGCTAGTAATTGTACACTGAAGTAAAGTGGTCGGTATGAGAGCGGTCGGCATGGTAACTGCAGGTGAGGCTGGGCTTACCCTGAGAGGCACCCAGTGTGGTTACTGAAGGTGGGCTGGCGCTGGTTATGAGAACAAGGTGGCAATAACAGGACTTGAATGTGAGTGGGGGGTCTGGAGCACTGGATTAAAGACTTTTTAACAGAATGCAGAAAGTCATTAGAGAGGGAATGTTTTCAGAGGTGGTCGTTTTAAGTACAGGTGCCCCTCAGAGCTGCATTTTATTACCGTTATTGTTCAATCTACACCGAATAAATAATTGTGCAAATATGCTGATGACACGGCCTGTTTTGGTTTATTTAATGAAAATCATAAGGTGTATGAACACCTATTTAGATCAGATTTCCACTGTAGGTCTGTAGTTCTATAGGTCCAATGCTTTGATAATTATGGCCGACAAAACCAAGGAACTCTTAACAGTGGCAACACCCTACACCGCTCTTTCTCTGCGACAAATCTGTTGAAATGGTAAAAACTTTGAAGTATCTGGGCACATGCTGATGGGAACATGCCGAACTTCGCACACAACACTGAGTGTGTTTATAAGATCGGCCAGAGATCATTTTTAATTGGGAAGCAGAGGCGGGTGGTGTCAGGGTTTGCTAGGATGTTTCAGAGAGGATGTATGTTATACTTCTTGATAGCATCCTAGTACTCTACATTACAGTGTAGCTTTCATTCACAAAAAGAAAAACAAGTATTAAGTATGATATTGTATTGTGTTGTTTTGTGTTGTACTGTATTGCACTGTTTTATTACTTTATTACTGTTTTATGTTTACTGTTACTGTTATGTTTACTGTTTTACTGTATTACTGTTGTGCTGCATTTTGTGTTGTTTTGTGCTGTTTTGTTTTGTATTGTGTTGTTTTTGTCATATTCTGCTGTTTTGTTTTGTGTTGTTTTGTGTTGTATTCTGATGTTTTGTTTTGTGTTGTGCTGCATTTTGTGTTGTTTTGTGTTGTGTCGCATTGTTTTGTGTTGTTTTGTTTTGTAACTGCTCTGGAAAGAAGGCGTTTCCACTGACAGCTAGACAGGGCTGGTGCTGTAGGCCTGTTGGTGGAAGTGTGTTTGAAGGGGCTGAGAACAGCCTCCAGCTGTAATAAGGAGAGACTGTCTGTGAGAGTTCAGAGCCTGGGCGCTCGTTGCCTAGGCCCTTCCCAGCAGACACCGCTGGACACCAGTGCCCTTTAAGCAGCTCCGGCGGAGTTACCGCCATCAAACGCCCTGGACCTCAGGGCTCTCCCTCACTCTCTGCACGACTTCAAAGACACCTTTGATGCTGCCTTTTCCCAGCACCTGTTTCTGTCTGTACATAGAGAACGGCTGAAAGGGAACATGGTCTGCAGCAGCAGGATGTGCACAGGATCATACCTGGTGTAGATAGCTTGTGTATTTTGCGGAAATATCGTTTCGACTGCAATCAAACTTTTGTTTCGTTGTTCGCTTGTTGTTTTGCGGGTGAACAGCAGCATGTTCCATTCAGGCAGACCCTGAATGGCATGTTTAATGTATGATTTCTATGGAAGAACTGTTTTATTTATGGTCACTCTACATCTGACCTCATTTTTATTACCGAAGCAAGAGCGAATCAAGGCAGTCTATATCATGGCAGTTTTTGCTTATACATAATATATATGTATTGCATCACTGCATTCCCTAGGACTTTAGGTGGGGACGTTTATTTGTTGAGCCCTTTTGTGGATTCACCCCATCTGCACAATTATCCATTGATTGAGAGCAGGCATGTGTACCTCTTACTCATGTGAAGTTGCACCTCCTCCAATCCCCTGAGCTGTTGCATTTACTTGGCACACACTGTATCCTGGTACTGGAAGACTGGAAGAGCCCACAATTGAGCAATGAGTCAGCTGACACCCTGCTGACAAAAAAAAACACCCATAGAGTAAACCCATCTTTTCTGTGTGGAGGTATATTGCCCTTTACTGCCAGTTCTTTTCTATTTTAACCAAACAGATATTGGAAACCGCTGATAAAGATGAAGTAAATTAGTTGGCAAAAATAATATTAATAAAAATAGCATACACTTTACATGGAGGTTCAATGGCTTTTCCTGCTCCAGTAAAAGGTCGCTGTCACTATTTTGCTGATATAACAAGGTTTTTTAAAGGAATAACATGGTTGGTCACACTTTCTAGGTTTTTGCATGCAATTTATCATCCTATTTTCAATTTCTTATGTTCTCCTCGTGTGTGTCACATGAGGATAACCACTCATCTTACCCCTCCCCTATAACTTGTGATCCATGGTTTGCAAATACACTGACACAATTATAAATTATCACAGTTACAAAGAATATATAGTTTTTGGGTTCAAGGTGATTCTATCAGAAAATTAACATGGTCCTCTGAACTTGACTAATTAGCCATCCGATATATGTATAATAGGTATAATCTCGCTTCAGCCAACTGAATGTTTGCTTCGACTAACTGCATGGGCGTGTGTCATAGGAGAACAGTGTGAGAACACTGTGCCCCCCCGGTGAAGTGTTGTTTACATCGAGAGAAAAACAGGTTATTCATGGGCACGTGAGCTGAGAAACAGTATCTCTGTGTGTTTGAGTGCCGTAAGTGAGCAGGAGAGCTGATGGCTGAGCTGAGAGGATGTTTTCTCTGTTCCTGGGGCCCTGGGTTTCCAGCGCATGCATTAATAGCCTCGAGGTCGGAGCGATGAAAGAGAGGGCGCGCAGCGATGTCAGCTGAGCCGGGCCTATCAGTCCATCTGCAGCCGGGGGCAGGAAGTGGGCTGGAATGGGACGGCTGCAGTGAAGCGGTGCCAGCTTCCTGTGACCATGCGCCCCACAGCGAGGTCCAACGGCCCGTTCTCGCTGCTTACACACACCTCTGTTCAGACGCGCTGCCCCCTCACACACATCCTACTTAACACACTCAACTTCATCCGATGCTCTGCCCCCTCACACACACTCTGCTTATACACCTCTGTTCAGACACACTTCCCCCTCACACACACACACACACACACACGCCCTGCTCATACACAACTCTCTTCACAGACACTGCCCCCGTACACACGCACCCTGCTCACACAGCCTTGCAGCTCGTACAAACTCACCCTCGTGGCTGGGACCTGCCCCCTCCTCCCCCTTAGTGTGTGTGTGTGTGTGTGTGTGTGTGTGTGTGTGTGTGTGTGTGTCTGACTGACCAGCCAGGAACACTCACTGCTCACACACTCCCACACACACAGGCGCTGCCTCACGCATTTTCTCTGACAAGGACAGAGCAACCTTACCACCGCACACAGCTGTTGCAGTGCGGGAACCTGGCTACTCTATACTGTGTTGAGCAAGCCCCTTTTTATGGTCCTTCAGGTCACGGTATCACTTTAACACCTAAAATATGAGAAAGCATAAAATCTTTCGAATAACATGCTACATTTACTTTTTATTTGAAGTAGGCTTTGAAGCTTGATTAACCTCCTCCAGTCAGCTCACTGGGACTGAAGATTTCTCTCTCTCTCTCTCTCTCTTTCGTGTGCATGTGTGTGTTGAGTGTTTTACCACTGTATGAATTACAACACCCGTGTTCCGTTTTCTGTTGAAGTATTGCATGTGTGCATTTCATGCCATGTTTGTTTACCGGTCTTATAATATTAGTGACGGTTAAAGCAATGCAAACGGTTCTTCTTAGGTAGGAGACTGGAGCTCACTGAACACCAGGGGGCGCCAGATAAAAGGAAAGGAAAGAGTGTGCTCGCACTGGGATACTCTCCAAATATGAATAAGGCTGCAGGCGTCATGTAGAATGTAGGAGTCATTAAAAATACTCTGCACAAAACATTATTTCCAATTACTCAACATTATATATATATAATTATTTTTTCTTATGGTTGGCACAGCTTGTGCGAATTGACTGGTTTATTAGGAAACTCTGCCATGTGAGAACTGTTGGTGCCTTGACAACTGGGTAGAGCAGCCAACCAATCAGTGGAGTTGCTGTGGTGGGAAGCCAAACGGAGCTGATTCGTGGTGCTCAAGTAGATAAATACTGTGTGGAAGAAATGCAGACAAAATGCCTCTCTAATCCCGCTCGCCCAAGGAAAAGCTTTAGTCATTTGACTTGGCTTCAGATTCCAGTTTTTTTTCTAAGTTACGACTCTGTAATGGTTGTTAATGACAGAACTCATCTGATTACGGATCAGTGCCACTGCGATATCTCGCATGTGGGGATGGGTAATTAGTCATTATTTTGAGGTGCCTAAGCGTAAAGAGTTAGTTTAGTGTGGTGTGCCGCTGCGTTGTGGTCTGAAATGCTGTATTAGGAAGCTTTAAAGAAAGGAACTGTTCTGCTTTTATGTACAAGGAAGTGAGTTGACATTTAAAGCAGACTTCTTTAGTGTCTAATTTCAAAGGACCTCACTTCATACAGAGTTCAGTTGTATCATTTAGATAATTGCCTTATAACAATTAGCGGTATCTTAAATACCATTACCCCTGTGATTATGTATCTTTTTATATTTATGGTAACAACCTGGAGCTAAATGTTCCATCCATTGATGCCCATAGATTAACAGCATTTCTTATGTTTTCAGAAGACAGTGAATTATTTCAGCAGTTTAACAAATTATGCTGGCACTTCAGAATGCATTTCTGAATGCATCAACATTCATCATTTTATCAGATTAAGAGAATAGCAACACTGATTGTAGAATTGTGTAAAGACCCATTATGTCCCAGCATTCCCCTCGAAAACTGGCCTGGCCACCCACTCCCTCCCTCAGCAAAGTAAATGTGTTCTGCAACTGCAAATATTTGCTTGGGACCCGGGGGCCCAGCTGAGTTACAATCCCATTGCAGGTCTATCGTTTAAGGTAACACATCTGCGAAATATAGCACATTACATATTATAGGCCACATACTACAGACTGTTCCATAAATAGTTGGAATGATCTTTTTTTTTTAAATTGGGAACCTTGCTCTTTCCAACACAAACTCTGCGCCCATTCGGTCTTTCAAAAAAGCATTTTAAATGCCATATTACCATTGGCATAAGTACAAGAAGCAGTTTACTAGCAGACATCGTCTGGAGTCGTGGAGGCCGTATTTCACCTTAACTTTAACGACAGATAAATGCAAAATGCTTGTTTGTTTTTCTTTTTACACACAGTTGGGTGAGGTTTGCTGAATAAATGTAACCCTCAAGACAATAGTTAAAGACCGGCCATTTTGTTCTGATTCTTGAAGTGATCATGACCACAGATATTCAGTTGCCATTGGCTTCAATTCAAATGGATTGATAGTTCTCCAACGGGGAGTTATTTCCCCTAAATAAACAGCATATGGAGCTTTATTGACAGTTGACAGTGTGAAAAGTCGTAAACCTATTTTGTTTCATACATTTCTAATCATAAAAGAAAATATGAGGCCAATCAACACTTGACATTAACTTTGGTTAGCAAGCCAGTTAGAGGTCTGTGAAAATCCTATATGTTCCAGCTTTCAGTTCTTGTGTGATTCATACATCTAGGAAGTTGAGTTATCAAAAGGTCAAACAGAAAATCGTCATGAGAATGTTAGACCACTGCAGAGAGCAGAGGGGGATACGTCATTCTTTAGATGTTATGTATATGCTTTGGCAGTGCTACTCTGGGTGTCCTGCCAATAAAACCATTGTACTGAAATACAGAGACCTTGACTTGTCATGCCCCTTTTATTTAAATGCTAATGCTCACGCACACACACAGAAAAATGCTTATTTTTGGCTTAAAGTTTTCTTTTACATTTCAGCATTCAGCACACTCACAGAGCATCTTACACAGATTACAGTTTTAACATATAAGCCATTTATATGGCTGTGCAGATTCGTTGTAAAATACAATCTGTTTAAATGGCTGCACAGATTACAGATATAACATACAATCTGTTTATATGGCTGCACAGATTACAGTTGTGACATACAATCTGTTTAAATGGCTGCACAGATTACAGTTGTAACATACAATCTGTTTAAATGGTTGCACAGATAACAGTTGTAACATACAATCTGTTTAAATGGTTGCACAGATTACAGTTGTAACATACAATCTGTTTAAATGGCTGCACAGATTACTGTTGTAACATACAATCTGTTTGCATGGCTGGGTATTTACTGAAGCAGTTCAGGATAAGTACCTTGGCCCCAGGGTACAATGCCAGCAGCCCAACTGGGAATAGAACCCACACTCTTTGAGCCTTGGTCCCTAACATAACGCGTATACGACACTGCCACACATCTTATACAACCTTTTCATTAGGTCACCACACGGTTGAAGTGGGTGGGATAGTGAAGTGGGATAATCTCTTGTTTAAGGGGTTGACCAGCCTTGTATTGCTTTCTATAGTGACAGCACATACTCACAGAGGAAGTCAAGTTAATCCCCTCGCAGCTTGTAACCTGCATGATTGTGTGCAATTTCCGTGTGTGTGTGTGTGTGTGTGTGTGTGTGTGTGTGTGTGTGTGTGTGTGTGTGGAGGGGGGTTGTCACCCTATATACATATTCCTCATCTGTTGACTGACTGGGCTCTCGTTTAGAGTCAAGATCAAATTATCAGCCATTTTGTCATGCAGACGGTTTGATTATAATGAGCTGTACTTTGATGTGTGCTTATTTATGTATTAATTCAGACCAGTTCTCGTCAGCAGAAGCTTTTTTAATGTCTTTCCGAATTTCATCGCAATAGGTTCAGAGTGGATAGTGTATACACATCCTACGAGGAAAATGTCAACCGTTCAGGGAGAGAAAGCTATTGCAAGTGTACTGTAGAGGAGAATGGGGTTGCACTGGGCAGTGTCTGTGCTATGTCATTTGAGAGACATTCGTTTGCAGAATGTTTTTATTGTATTACATTTGGACTCAGTTTATGATGGGTTTTAAAGACTCCGTTGCTGCGTCTGTGTTTTTTACAAGGTGTACATGTTCATTGTCTCAGTTTCCAGATGCCAAATGTGTGCTGTGGAGACAGCCCCAGGGTAGCCATGCCATGTCTCCATGTTGTCTGTGCTGGCTGGGAGATTGAATAACCAGAGCTCTCTCTCTTTCTCTGTCTCTCGCTCTGTCTCTCTCCTGCTCTTACTCTCTTTATCTCTCCCTCTCTCTCCTCCTCCTTTCTCTTGCTCTAACCCTTTATTCTCTCTCACTCTGTCCCTCTTTCTCTGTCTCTGTCTCTCTCTTGCCCTCTCTCTCACTCTATCTAACCCTTTCCTCTCTCTCTCCCCCCTGCCTCTCTCTCTCCCCCCTGCCTCTCTCTCCCCCTCCCTCCCTCCCTCTCTCTCGGGGATATGGCCCTGTTATGAAAGAGTGAAAGTGATATAATGGACTGAGGGGGAGTGGCTGGGGCAGGGTGTGTGAGGTACAGGCTGTGGCCCGGCCTGCTGAGCTGTCCCAGAGCAGGGTTGGGTTTCTGCTCTTTGTCCCCTCGCAGGTGCGGTACGGGGGTCACCCCACCGATCCAGCAGGTGCTTAACGTCTGAGCCCTCCACAGCCTGAGGCAGAGGGACGCCGGGCGTCCGTGTGACAACCCCCCCATCCCGAAACACACACACACACCAACAATCCCCCCTCCCAGAAACACATACACACATCAACAATCCCCCCTCCCAGAAACACATACACACACCAACAATCCCCCCTCCCAGAAACACATACACACACCAACAATCCTCCCTCCCAGAAACACATACACACACCAACAATCCCCCATCCCAGAAACACATACACACCACCGCCAACCCCCCTCCCGAAAAAACACACACACACACACAGCACCACCAACCCCCCATCCCGAAACACACACACACACACCAACAATCCCCCCTCCCAGAAAGACATACACACATCAACAATCCCCCTCCCAGAAACACATACACACACCAACAATCCCCCCTCCCAGAAACACATACACACACCAACAATCCCCCCTCCCAGAAACAAATACACACCACCGCCAACCCCCCTCCCAAAAAAACACACACACACACACACACACACACACAGCACCACCAACCCCCCCTCCCGAAAATACACACCGCCGCCGCCCCCCTCCCAGAACACACACACACCAACCCCCCCCTCCCGAAAACACACACCACGAACCCCCCCCCCCCGATAACACACACACCGCCAATCCCCTCTCCCGAAACACGCGCACACACACACACACCACCAACCCCCCCCTCCCGAAAACACACACACCGCCAACCCCCCCTCCCAAAAACACACACACACACCACCAACCCCCCCTCCCGAAACACACACACACCACCACCCCCCCCTCCCGAAACACACACACACACACACACACACACACACACACACACACGCACGTCACATGTGTGAAGCCGCATGACAGCTCGGGCGTGATGGCGGATGAGGGGGGCGTTGCGGGGCAGATGATCACGTCAGATGGGGCGGCGTTTGCGTGACTTAAGAGCGTTCCCTCAGCGTCGCGCTCCTGCCTTTGTCTCCCTGATCGGCGGAGTGACCATCCTCACTGGAGCCTGACCTTCCCCCCCCCCCCACGAAATCAATCTCAATGATGCGATAGCTGATGCCTTGCCCCACCGCCACCACCCAGAAAAACCCCGCCGCTGCATCCCATTATCGTCCGCATAGGTGGCTCTTTGTTGGGCTGGAATCCGAATATCCCAAGCGCATAGTTGTTTGTGCGTGCTGTCACAGGCAGAATTTGAAACGGTTCCCCGTGTGTTCTCCGCCATTTCTCTGCGTGATGTTTATAGATGGGCTCTTTATGTTGTGTGGCACTTTGAAGTCTCTCTCTCTCTAATTCATGCATGCCCGTGGCGAGAGCTGGCCCAGGCTCAAGCCCGGCTTCTCTGCTAATCCTCAGACTCCAGCGCGATGTGCACCTTTTTATATAAATATTCAATTCCCAGGGTGTGGTGAATCCTGAATTTTGGTGTGTGTGTGTGTGTGTCTGTGTGTCTGTACGCATGTGTGCATGTGTCTGTATGCACGTGTGCCTGTGCGTGTGAGTTTCTGACACATCTGTTAACTGTTAATGTGTACATGAATTTGAAGAACTTGCTTTGACTGGATTGCATTTTTTCAAACTTATCACTCGTTACCTGAAAGATCAAGTAACTGCCCTGACCAGCCTGGAATTACTGTCTGTAATAACTAATTATGGATTTGGCATCGCAAGCAGCTTTTTTTGAATGCAGATGTTAGCATTCTAACATTAAGTCTGAGGCATTAGCCCTGTGTTTGTTCTGGCTCTTGCGTTCTCCTTTCAAACATCCAAATCACGACTTCTGTGTTTTGGTTCCGCATGACTGGTGCTGTTTAGGGAATGAGATGGAAACTGTCAAAACCAGTAAAGATGCTGTGCATGGTTCATCTGTATGTTATGCGTGTTTCTTTTTAAAACTGAATTGTTTTGTGGCTACTACCCGGGTCAACATTCCCAAAATGCGTGCTACTTGCATTGATTTAATGGCGGAAGTTGAGGGAAGATTGAATAGCTTCAGTGGAGTGTTGGGTGGGCCCTTGCTGTGTTAAGTTAGGGGAGGCATCATGCTCTATAAATCACTTTGAGAGACTGAGGGAAATGTTACTGTTGGAGTTCACTGCTGATGGGTTCATTCTGTGTGTTCAGTCAGGGCTGTCTCTAATCTCATGGAAATGGAGGTTTCATCACGTGTTCCACCTTCCCTGGAAGCAGGGACCTGATTTAGTCACTGAATTAAAAAGGAAAAATGATCTCTTTTCCCTAATAGGTTTGAAATGCTGTTGCAAGTAAATTGCAGACATGAATTGCCTGTGCACCATGGATGGCCAATGTGCTTGAGGCCTGTTCTATTTCATCCCTGTTAACAAGACCTAAATTTAGGGAGATGCCCTCTGAATGCTGGGTGGCTGGATAACGGCATCATTGGGGTCCTATTGAATGTGCCACAGGGAATGAATATATTCATTAGCCAGAGCTAATTTAGCACCAGCTATGATTAATGGCAGAAGACAGTCGCCCGTGGAGCTGACAGACTTCCTGTGCAAATATAAAAGAGCCCTCTCCCCCCACCTGTCTGTACACAGGGCTGGGGCACACCACCAAGTCCTGGTATGAAGTCTGCATCTCCTGCCACTGGAACCTGTGAGTCTCTGGACCTGCTGACAAGATTAAAGCCCCTTGTTTTTCTCAAATCTGTCTCAGGAACAGTACAGCCACAATGCTTGGCTTTCGCACATTTCATAGAGTTTGGCTCTCAGTGCTAAGTGAACAAAGTCACTGACAGCTGTGACTTATTTTCAGGGTTTACAGCCAAGCTGCATGTAGAGGATATGTTTGCCACCCCACAGTTTGAAGCATTGTACCAGTTTCATAGTGGGAAAATTGCAATAAAGATGATTCACCAGATCTATACCACAACTCAGAAACTTGATAAATAACTATTTTTTTCATTCAGGTTTTCATTCTTGTTTAATTGTGTCCTTTCCAGTTCCTCCATTTTGGGGACTTGTTTAACACAGTGATGTTTTGCGTGCTTGCTAATTATTTTCATTATCATCATTGTATCTCTGATTCGGACAATGTGTGAAGACTAACACTTTCTGGTTTTAGCCATAGCTCTTGATGGCTGAATATCTGGTTGTTGCGATGGGACTTGGTATATACTGAGCCTCGGAGATGTAAGCCCTGTTAATGAGATGTGTCTGGTTGCAGTTCCTGGATAGAGAACATACAAGCTGCTTTCCGAACCACAATCCTTCCCCATCCCTGCTTATTGGTTTTACTGTGCCCCCTTCCTTGAAACCTTAATGCAGCTAATCCTGCTCAAAATGTCTGTACTCTCTAAAGAGAAAAAAAAAAAAAAAGTAGTTATAAAGTATAAAGTGTCGTACACTGAATTTGTTTCACTTAAGTAGCAGATGAGAGGCATTGGAGTTCTGCTTTGGCTCTAGATGATTAGTTAGTATATGAAATAAAATAGCTTTGCAAAGAGAATCATTCTCTTTTCTTCTTGCACTTGGAATATTTTCACATACAGTGCATCCGGAAAGTATTCACAGCGCTTCACTTTTCCCACATTTTGTTATGTTACAGCCTTATTCCAAAATGGAATAAATTCATTTTGTTCCTCAACATTCTACACACAACACCCCATAATGACAACATGAAAGAAGTTTTTTTGAAATTTTTGCAAATTTATTAAAAATAAAAAACTAAGAAATCACATGTACATAAGTATTCACAGCCTTTGCCATGAAGCTCAAAATTGAGCTCAGGTGCATCCTGTTTCCACTGATCAACCTTGAGATGTTTCTACAGCTTAATTGGAGTCCACCTGTGGTAAATTCAGTTGATTGGACATGATTTGGAAAGGCACACACCTGTCTATATAAGGTCCCACAGTTGACAGTGCATGTCGGAGCACAAACCAAGCATGAAGTCAAAGGAATTGTCTGTAGACCTCCGAGACAGGATTGTCTCGAGGCACAAATCTGGGGAATTGTACAGAAAAATTTCTGTTGCTTTGAAGGTCCCAATGAGCACAGTGGCCTCCATCATCCGTAAATGGAAGAAGTTTGGAACCACCAGGACTCTTCCTAGAGCTGGCCGCCCGTCTAAACTGAGCAATCGGGGGAGAAGGGCCTTAGTCAGGGAGGTGACCAAGAACCCAATGGTCACTCTGTCAGAGCTCCAGCGTTCCTCTGTGGAGAGAGGAGAACCTTCCAGAAGGACAACCATCTCTGCAGCAATCCACCAATCAGGCCTGTATGGTAGAGTGGCCAGACGGAAGCCACTCCTTAGTAAAAGGCACATGGTAGCCCACCTGGAGTTTGCCAAAAGGTACCTGAAGGACTCTCAGACCATGAGAAACAAAATTCTCTGGTCTGATGAGACAAAGATTTAACTCTTTGGTGTGAATGCCAGGCGTCATGTTTGGAGGAAACCAGGCACCACTCATCACCTGGCCAATACCATCCCTACAATGAAGCATGGTGGTGGTAGCATCAAGCTGTGGGGATGTTTTTCAGCGGCAGGAACTGGGAGACTAGTCAGGATTGAGGGAAAGATGAACATCCTGGATGAAAACCTGGTCCAGAGCGCTCTTGACCTCAGACTGGGGCGACGGTTCATCTTTCAGCAGGACAACGACCACAAGCACACAGCCAAGATATCAAAGGAGTGGCTTCAGGACAACTCTGTGACTGTCCTTGAGTGGCCCAGCCAGAGCCTAGACTTGAATCTGATTGAACATCTCTGCAGAGATCTGAAAATGGCTTTGCACCGACGCTCCCCATCCAACCTGATGGAGCTTGAGAGGTGCTGAAAAGAGGAATGGCCGAAACTGCCCAAAGATAGGTGTGCCAAGCTTGGGGCATCATATTCAAAAAGACTTGAGGCTGTAATTGCTGCCAAAGTTGCATCAACAAAGTATTGAGCAAAGGCTGTGAATACTTATGTACATGTGATTTCTATTTTTAATAAATTTACAAAAATTTCAAAAAAAAATTCTTTCATGTTGTCATTATGGGGTGTTGTGTGTAGAATTTTGAGGGAAAAAAAATTATTTATTCCATTTTGGAATAAGGCTGTAACGCATAACAAAATGTGGGAAAAGTGAAGTGAATACTTTCCGGATGCACTGTATGTAGCTGAAAATGTGAGCATTAGTTAATGCCCCCCATCTCAGTTTCAGGCCTAAACTGTTACTGGTAGTGACCCTGGTTTGGACGCAGTTGTGTACGTGAGTGATTCACGAGGAGCAGTGTACTCAGAAAGCCCAGTGTTGGTCCGGCTCTGGAAAGTACACAGCCCTAATCCCGGCTGGTGGCCATCTGCTGCTTGACCTAGTCCTGCTCAAAGAGCAAGGGAGCGGACCCGTCTACATGCCTGGTTTGTTTGTGGCTCTCAGTCAGCTGAGGGTGGGTTAAGTGTCACTAGCCAGGCACAGCGTAGGAACTTGTTTTGGGTTAATGAGGTCATACAGCAGTCAAAGGTCACCCTGTGGAACCTATTTTGTAGGATCCTTACCAAATGGGGTTGGATGCCTCAGTCATACTCCGGTTACAACATTGCTGGAGGGCAGTGACATGTATTACAGTAGTGTGCGCTCTCTCTCTCTCTCTCTCTCTCTCTCTCTCTCTCTCTCTCTCTCTCTCGAGTGTGGCAGTGTGGCAGTGTGGAGGTGCTGTTTTGGATACACTGTGGACTGTGCAGTGCACTGTGATGTGTGTCACAGCAGTGTGTAGTTGGCTGATTACAGGGAGGGCAGAGTAACTGCAGTGCTGGTTGCAGTGTGGCATTCCAGAAAGGTCAGCCAAAAAGAAATGAAAGAAGTTGCATTGACTTGTGTTTCATGTGGAGTTTACGGGAGTTATTTTGCTAATTGTTTTGCTTTATTTCACCATCAGTCTCAACGTGAATGTTTGTGTGTGAGTGTGTGCATGTGTGTTTATTACAGTGACCTAGCTTATCTTTCTCATAGTATACTGTACATATCAGTGATGCCATGTGTATGTAACACATTTCTATACTTTACTTGATTGAAAGATTGCGTCACATGATTACAAACAGTGGTTTGTATAAATAGCACGACTCCTACTCTCTTTCCACTGTGCTCCACACAAGAACGTGTCATCATGTTTCCTTTCGCATAGGCATTTAAATGGGCTTTAGAAGATATGTTGACACGCCATTCTTAAAGTAACCCGGCTCATTTGTATTCTATTTTAGCCTGTCATCCTGTCTTGTGTGTGGTGTGTTGCTGTATCGGCGCATTTGAATACAATGCGTTTCAGAAAGTCTTGCGTGACCGCAATACTCAAAGAGAGAATTAATATCTTGTTGGTGGCTTCACGTGCGCTCTGGCCTCATTTCCCAAGAATTCAAACTGAACTGAGGTTTAGATCTAAGAAGATGCGCCGTATGGACTTGAGGATTGAGATCGTGTGATTTGGCAGTCATTCCGTGTCGTCTTCGTTATCCAGGCTTTTCTCTTTTTTTTAAGAAAAAACGGGCCGATCTGTTGCTAATAGTCTATATTTGAAGAATCTAATTATGGCACTGTGAAGTGTGCAGCTTCGGTGGTGCTTAGGTGTCCTTTTAATCGCTATCACCGTGTTGTTATTTAAATCCCCCTCTTTTAGAGCATCCACTAGAGGTGCGATCCAGACTGACGCACTTTATCATTTGCGCTGACTAATTTATGTGCCATATGCTGCTCAAATCCATGCCAAAACGTTGTAACCAATTATTTATTGAACAACGTACCATGCAGGTTATAACTTTAATACATTAAATATATTAAATGTTATTCCTGAGGTTAAATGAATATGTTGGCTAATACACCATAAAAGTGTCATTCAGTTTATATTAAAACATTTTTTAAGTTTTAAGCCGCTCCTGGTTTGAACGTAGCCCACTCGCTGGGGCTTGCGGGCCGCGACAATTTCACTAAAAGAATACTGGCAGATGGTAATCCAACTCAGACTGTGCACGTATGCCAAGCGGATTGTATTTGCTTTATTAAACGTCATGTCTAATTAGACCTCTACAGAGCACTTGCGCTTAAACCAAGGAGACACACTGATGGTGTCTTTGAAGTGGTGAAATCGCTTTCGAGAACCTGGCCGGAGAAGGTCGTAAATCACTTTTTAGCGATTTTTGAGAGATTGAGTCGGGATTTCACCACTTTACAGTCACTTTTCCAGGACGTGGTTTGTAGCAATGTGTGCGTCTCACCCTGGTTACATGGGGGTAAACTGACGAAATAATTCTGCTTTGACCTGTTGCGAGATCACCCGAAAATATTATCTTCTCATATCCCTCTTTGAAGTTTCTTCCCTCACTTTTGCTTTGCATTGATTTGCATCATAAAGATGTCTAACCTTTGTAGTGCAAAACTGGAAGTAGCTGAACTTCACATTAATGAGTTGCAATTAGGAACGGTGATACAAAAATTCCAATGAATAATTATTAGACCTCCAGCCACCTCCAGGTGATTTTAATGCCAGCGAATTGAACGTCATTAACTATTCTATACTTGAACAAGGCTGCTCAGTGAAAATAAAAAAACTTCAACTTTTTTTTTTATGGCCAGGAGGTGTTTTCTGGCAGCATCTAATTAGGCTACATGTATTCTATTATCCGGTGACCATTTATTTTAAACGAACATTCCGGAAAAAAATATCCAGACAACCTTTTGCAATAAAAATGTCACCTCCCCTCCGATGTTACGACCTTTCTCTTTCTATTGTTTCACTTCCTTTTGTCATTGATGTGCAAATTGTGGTGGTGGGGGTGGGGTAGGGGTGTTTTCTTGTTCTTCTAGCCAGGTGTCCCAAACTTAAGTTCTTAAATTCTTCAGTTGTTGCAAATGCTTTGTGCATTGTTACAATACATTTTAATTGATTACCATGTTTTCATACTCTTGGTGAATGTATCAGCCTAAGTAAAATTGATAGTGTGGACTTGAACACTCATTTTGTGAGCTGAGAATTGACAAAAATGAGTTTGTGTCATATGAAAATTTTTTAAAACGTAAAAGTATCTGCTTGGAGCTCGTTCACTTTGGAATCTTTGAAGCTGAATATCTCAAAACTACACCGATAGAACCATATACTGTAAATGTCATCTCACGACTTGTGTGAGTGGGTGTGGAGCTTTCACACTCTGTATGGTGACTGTGTCCTCGTGTCTTGTCATTCCTTTGCGATGGTACTGCAGCGTTTAGGTGGTACAAACTGTGTGAGTTCCAGTCACGCTATCTCAGGGATCAGACAAGGGTCTCCTGCAGTCCAGATGGGTGGGTTTGTCTGCGGCTCTGGAGAGAAAACAGACTCTCGGAGACTCTCGCTCCGAAACGGCGAGCAAACGACGCTTCCAGCGCCTGGCTCTGACTAACGGCCGCCGTGATTCACGACAAACAATGCCTGTCGGTTCAGACGTGCCCACGGTCCCCCTTCTCCAGCGCACATTCATATTCTCCTGTGCTCGCATGGCTCTTGTAGAGCTGATAACGAGTATGGAGATACCGGGGGGGGGGCCTCTGCCTGGCGCTCTGAATGAAGCCCACGGAGAGTAGGCCCTCTGTGTGGAGGATCACAAGGAAGCCAACAGAATGGGAACGCCGGAGATAAGATGAATACGCCTGATTGTGATTTCAGACGCCTTGTGCTCGCACGCATCGCGGGCTGCCCCTGCCCCTTCCTCTGGAACACCCACCCCCTAATGAAACTAGTCTGTGCTTTGTGTTAGTAAGGCTAGGGGGTAATAGGTTACTTATTTAGTCATCTTCATTAGCGGTTGACTGATGGGGCTGTCTTTGAGACTGTGCTCCTAGGTTTTCATTTCCATAAATGGCAGTGTGTCCTGAGGCCTTGATATGAAGTGCACACATAATTTTAATCACTTTTGTGGATATTCATCATTAACGGATATTGGTAGCTGTGCCCGGTAGGCCTTATTTGGTGTGTTTCTTTGTACATGTTGAGTGTTTCGACCAAATTTTACATATAGTGTCACTAATGCATGCTTATCTCGTTTAGAATAATTCTGGCTCTCGCTTGCCCTCCTTGTCTTCCTCTTTCTGAAAAAATGCACTTCTACAATCCTGTTAATTGGTAATTGCAAATGGGAAGTGGACAGTATTAGAAGCAGATATGCTTTGTCATTTCACTTTCCATTGTTCTGAGAGTAAGTAGGTGAAAGAGAGGGAGTGGGAGGGGTGCTTGGCAGAGCCTGATTATTTATACATAGTCCATGAACTTGTTTTTGCCCTTCTTTTGTGAAATCTTTCTCATTTTGTTCTCAAGCTCAGCTTGGAATAGCGAAGGAAACTGGATGAAATAAAATCTGAAGCAATGCGATGCCCTTTGTTGTATTTAGGGCTCTGTTTGGTGTATAATTCCATCTGAATCAATGCCTGGGATGTCAGAAGTGATAGCAGATGATCTTTTTTAATGAGATTTTTTCTTTCTTGCTGATCTGTATATGAAACAGTCATCAGGGAATAACCACCCCTGTCTCGGAGAGTGAGACCAGCTCAACCATGAACAGTATGGCTGGGACTAGACAGAAACCCACCACAGAGAAGCCCAATCCAATCAGCCAGGCCCTGAACCAATCCCCTCTCTCCAGCTGGCTGGCTCCCTGCCCCGGCCCCTTGAGTGGAAGTGTTCGATGGCTGGCAGTTTCTTGGAGCGCCCACCTCACTGGGCCCAACCATGCAAAAAGGGTTCCTGCTGGAGCTCACTGCGAAATGAACCACTGGCAACTCCCCGGGCGCCATCCCCCGGGGAAATCACCGCCTCACAATTACCGTTTCATTCAGAAACAAGTTTGTGAATGCAACAGCAACACAGCGTCGGCAGCAAAGCTCCCTGCTGAGGTTCATGAGGTGCTTATGTGTTCTGTGTTTACCATCCAGGGCCTTCTGTCGGTTTGTGTGTGCATGGTCACTACACATTAATTATGCTTGCTTTCATTGCAATGTTCTTGCAATTATTTTATGGTACATTCTGGCTGTTGGTGCAGTGGCTAGCCCGTTTGCATTCTGCATGTTCTACAGCAACTTCACATTTCTTGGATTATCGGACTACATTTTGGGTTTGGATTTTTATGGTTGATGGCCCATGTTTTTTTCATTTTGATAAATTTGATGAGGTCCATGCATGTTCATTTTATCTTCCATATTATGATATTCTAATGCATGCATTTTAGATTTTAAATGTTTGATTTGCAATTTGTTCTGTTCTGCAGTTTGTTTAAAATGGATGCTTATATTTGTGGACCGAATCAGTTACATGTCACACATCACACGGGGTGGCCTGTAGCGTAGTGGTTAAGGTAAATGCAACGCAAGGTCGGCGGTTCGAGCCCCGGTCTAGCCACAATAAGATCCGCACAGCCGTTGGACCCTTGAGCAAGGCCCTTAACCCTGCATTTCTCCAGAGGAGGATTGTCTCCTGCTTAGTCTAAATCAACTGTAAGTCACTTTGGATAAAAGCGTCAGCCAAATCACCTGTAAAATTCAGCTAAAACTTGATAGGCAAGTGCGACTGCCACTCTTGTTTATGTTGGTACACAGTAATTGTGACAAGGGGCTAAGCTGTTCGGACACAGTTTAAATATTATTGTGCATATCTTTCTTTATATGTCAAAATGCTTTGAATTACATATTTTATTATTCAGAAAAAATGACATTAAAAAAAAACTGTCATAAGCCCTATGGGCATGGCAGCCCCTCAGGCAGTAAGATTTGAAATTCTGAACATTTTGCAATGTTCCCTACAGTACAGTCTCCACTACCCATTTCTGACACAGAGCCTGTTTTCAAGCAGCACACAGACTCAGAGGGAGCTATATGGACTCAATGTACTGTATACAGTCGGTCTGCATAGAGGCAAGCACACTGACTCAGTGTACTGTATACAGTCGGTCTGCATGGAGGCAAGCACACTGACTCAGTGTACTGTATACAGTCAGTCTGCATAGAGGCAAGCACACTGACTCAGTGTACTGTATACAGTCAGTCTGCATAGAGGCAAGCACACTGACTCAGTGTACTGTATACAGTCAGTCTGCATAGAGGCAAGCACACTCCTTGGGACTTTCATTCATCCAGGCCTGCTCTATAAATACCCCGGAACAAAAGCAGCACAGAGTAGCTGTTCAATGACGAAGTGATGGAGTTCACTGCAGATTACTTTTCTCTGAAGAGAGGAGCAGGGGAGGGGGGAGCCTCCTAGCTACGGTAATTGTAGAAGTAGCGCAATCGGGTCACGTATCTGCGCTGAAGGACCTCACCTTGTTTGTGCGAATCATTAAACTATTCCCTGGGTTTCTTTTCAGCACAGGCAATGGGTGACCCCTTTAGCCCCCATAGGCACCATGAAGCTAAGCTAAGACAAGACGTGTGTGTGTGTGTGTGTGTGTGTGTGTGTGTGTGTGTATATGTGTATTTGTGTGTGTGTGTGTGTGTGTGTGTGTGTGTGTGTGTGTGTGCGTGTGCTCGTGTGCCTGCCTGTACACCCCGCGTACGCGCACAAGTTTTGTTTTGCCCGCAGATCCTCCTTTGTTCTCTGTTCCAAAGAAACCGAAGACGACTGTTTGGCTTGTTTGCTTTTAAAGGTGTCTGCCTTGGAGACGCTGATATATGACATCTGTTTGTGCGGAATCGGATTCGAGCCGTCCCCAGTGGCGTATGCAAATGCGCCCCCGGAATGTTCTCTGGCGCTTGTGACTGCGCGGAGAGGGGCGGGCGGACAGGGCCGAGACAGAGGGAAGAGCGCTTCCCCTCCGCTCCATCCGGGGAGATAAAGCCAGTCATGTGAAGCCAGGAGACGAGCTGACACTGGCTTCATGAAGTTTACACATTCCTGTCACAGACCTTATTGCCCGTTTCCATCCTTTTGATGGACTCTATAAAACACAGCCTCACCAGATCTTTTGGCTCCAGGGTACTTTTAAACCCTGAATCCTGTCCTCTGCAGTTCCTGGGAAAAAAAGCAATTACTCTTTTCATTATTCTTTCCTTGTCCTGTGACATGCCCATTGTACAATCAGTAAGATCTTAAGATCATGGCAATCCCTTATTTCTCTGAAAATACTAACACAATATAATTGTGACGTGCTTAACAAAGCAGTCCCTGACACCAGTGAGCTCTCACAGGATAATTATTCATACAAAGAAAGTGTATTATAGCAAATCAAATATTCATGCGTCCGTCCACGGATTCCCTGGGGGGGGGTCGGCAGCGTTTTGCGGTGTCTGGTTGTATTAGTGGGGGAGATCAATAAGGAGAAGGCAGCAGAGGGGTGGGGGGCTGTCAATAGATGCAATATCACCTGATTGATTGTGTCACAGGGAGGGGCTCCGTGGGGAGGGTGTCGGAGGTGGCGAGTGGGCGGAAGGTTCCGGACTGAAAGGAGAGCGCTCAGCTGCTGTGCCAGGGGCACGCGGGCTTGCGGGACGCTCCGGCGCTCCCATATGGGGGCTGCGACCGTGACAATAGGGGATTCATTTTGTGAGGGCCCGCTTCCTCGCTGCGTTTTGTACGTGAGCAGACTGCGCGACTTGCCATTGTTTGGCACTTTTGAGGGAATAGTTTCTCTATGAGAGCAGGAAGCATGTGTTTAGCATCGCCGCGGACAGACTGGAGTGCTTTGTTTGCCTGTTTTGATGAGGCTCTGATGAGTGGGAGGGGGGATTTGAATGTTTACCTCCCTCGCCCCGGGCTGATTTATATAAAAAATAGAAATAAGACAGGAATCAGGCGCTTCGCTTCCAGGAATCCTACAGCTTGCTTATTGCATGAAGACCATTGTGTGAGGTTCTTCTTTGTGAGATACTTCTGGTATCTATATCCTGAATTGTTTGCACATGTTAGTGAGCCAAAATGCTGTCCGTTTATTGCATTAATGGAACGTTACCCACTGACTGCACTTCAAATAATCTCAAGATTCCAAAACACTCAAGAATCCTACAAATGATTCCAACATTGTGTGAGGGAAAGGGGAACTACAGCAGTGCAATGCATTCTGGGAGGCCTGGTAACTGACCAAAGAGCCGTGGCTTCAGTTTCAGTACACTGCCTCCTTCACTTGGAGTTTTCTGCTGAAAGCCCATGTGATTTGTACAGGCATAGGTCAAGGACTGTGATAAGATGCAGGAAGCATCTTGAGGCTCTAAAGGTCACAGAGGAGGGCACATTCTGAAGCAAATTGGTACTAATAGTCACTTTTAGGGTGGAATGCTTGCTCAGCAGTGATTCACTGATCTCAGCCTTTCCTGCCGTCTGGTCCATGTCGTCATACTGCAGACATGCAGACATGCAGACGTGCAGATGGACACTGGTGCAACACTGCTTGGAAGCACCTTTGAGTCATGACCATGGTGACCCTCTCCCACCCCTTCAAGGAGACCACTTTGGGTGGGTGGGGGGGGGTGTGAGACTGTCTGTAAATGGCTTCCATCTCTCACATGCTCTTGCTCAGCGCCACGTCCGACAGCAGATTAGAATCACAGATGCTGCTATCGGCCGTCCTCCTGGTGGAAGAGAGCCAGCATCCACCTCTGTTCGCCTCAGTCCTGGCCCTGCCTCCTCTCCCCTGGATTAAGAGTGAATTACCCTGCTGCTCATGTGGAAGACGCACAACGACGTGCCTCATGAATAGTTAGCGCTGTTGATTGAGTCTCTGCTTGGCTAATAAGCGGTGTTGCACTTCCTAATGCGATACCCTCTGTTGCCTTCAGTGTGATTGACAGGACCGGCACCCTTCCAATGAACCTCATTAGCTCCTGTGTATAGATTTGGGCAGGAAGGAAGAGGGGATTGGGAGTAATATGGACGCCGTGATTGACGTGGCGAGCTGAAGGCCGTCTCTGTTGCGGACCGCTTTGAATATGCCGTCTGTGTCTGGAGCGGGGAACTCTGGGCCTCTGCAGTAGATTTCCAGCTAAGTCCCTGATCTCCCATTTAGCCAAGCCGCAGGCTCAGGCCGGAATTCTGAGACTGTTTGTGGAGCAGGCAGCTGGGCAGGGTGAGGCTAAATACATCCTCAGTGTGGCGGGAGTGCCACTGATACCTATGGATGGTGTTAACCCCTTTAATGCTGCACCACGAAGGCTGCTGCTCATTGGCTTTGCAACAGTGCATTACCTAGTTCCATCATTGCATATCATTGAGGGTCAGTGGCTGTATTCTCCATAGTCTGGTTTCCAAAGGATTGAAAATGGTACGCTAAATTGGAAAAGCAAGAGATTAAACACCTTTCAGTGGGGGGGGGGGGCGCAATATTGGAACCGCAGCGTGTGTTTTGCTGAGCACTGAACTGTGTCTTTTGCACTTGAGAGGCTTTTTCATTACACTGCTCCATTCTAAAGTGAGGAGAATGAGGAAGCAGAAACAGCTGAGACAGACCAGTCCAAAACATTAGTGTTCTGCTCCATTTCTGCTGCTCTTTAGCTTCCAATGGTGTTCAATTTAAATGCTTTGACGCTTGCTTAATTTCGCCTTCTTTACTATTCATTGTGGCTCATTCAGACTGAGGTAGTGTTTGTTGTTCCATCCCAGTTACTCCGGGTGCTCTGCGGTGCTGGGGTGCCCCCTCCCTACGCTGCCGAGACCCAGCCAAGGGCTGGAGGCCAGCTCAGATACATTCAGCTTTTTCATTCTTGGCTGTGGGTCAGCTGCAGTCTCTACAGGCGTCCCCCCTCTGATGGAGGAAACCAAGGATACTGACAAATCAGCGAAGGGACAATCAAATCCACTCTTCACAATGGAGCACTGAATCCCAGTCTGTTTCTGCCCAGCACGCTGACATATAAAGTGTATGACTTTTAGACTCGGGGAGCGACAAACCAGAGCCAGGACCATTTCCCCTCTGCGGGGTTCTGCACGGTACAGTCCTTGGCCCTCTAGGCCTCATTGTCCTGGTGCATTGTACTCATTATCTAGACCATCGCTGACTTTGTGGCACTTTACAGTTTTCACTTTGCATCAGTAAAAATAGCACTAAATGTGAAATACCTTTTTGTGTACTTTATTGATGTTGGAGAAACTTTTTTCTTTTTCCAGCCTTCAGTGTAATAGCTTTAGAATTTCTGAAGAGAGAAGATGTGCAAAGACACTTAATCATGACGACTTTTTATTATGCGTATAAGATGTCAGTTCAGTATGACGCAGGCGTGTGCAGGGGTAGAAATGACTTTACCAGCTACAGCGATCATTTTCTGTCGCATTTTTCTCTCTGTCCGTGGACTGGGAAAAAAGAAAATTGATTTGAATCTGTAGGCTCTGAAAAAAAGATTTCATATCAGTGTGGAGGCTTGATCATGCTAATATCACGAGTGGCTGCTCCAGTTCTCATCCTGTTCCATTTTCAGTTCCAATTTATGTGTTTGATATTTTTTTAGTAACCAAAACTGGAGTGAAATTTTTATCCGGGGAGCTATAAAGGAGATCATTAAAGCGAGATGGGCTGACCACTGCCCTGATTCACACAATGTAGCAGCAGTCCGATGTTCAGTGCTGTCCCTGGATTTCACTGTGATTGATCACTTCAATTAGTAATGAAGTGAGAGTAGATGAGTTAACCACTCAGAGCAGAGAGGGAGGCAGGGGGCTGCAGTTTAGATCTTCCACGGCATTCCCACAGCGTTCCCACAGCGTTCCCTCAGCATGCGAGCATTTAAGGACACCTCGGGCGCTTCTCCCCAGCCCCTGCAATTATCTTCCATACTTCAGTCTGCTGCGGGCACGAGAAACCACAGAGCAAGACATAAAGTTAATGAGAGAAATGCCTGGAGAAGAGGAAGGAATAGACTCCAAATTAATCGTCGTCGATTTAGTTTGTTGTGTGCAATCTACATTAATCTACAAACACTAATGTGTGTTACACAGTATAAGTAAAATCTATGAGCATGTTGTCTGGTACTGGTACTGATCCATTGCCATTAAATGTCATACAGGCAGCTGGAATTTTTACTGCTGTTCACCTTGGCAGTAGAGTAGTGTGTGTGTGTGGGGGGGGGGGGGTAATGGTGGTTGAGGAGAACACTGTCCTGTGTTGTCAGTTGAGGGTTAGTCTGTCCCCCACCAGGTTCCCCGTTGTCTGTAGCCGTAGAAATCCAACTAGATTTATGGAAATTGTCTAACCAGAAGTGCCTGGAACAGTAGGTGCACAGTGCTAACGGGGCTATAAAACATATCATGTTATATCCACAGCACATTGCCCCGTTATTAAAAACCCACACCGATGTTGTGGCAATGAATAGCTTTGCTTATGCCTGTATTCACATGCACTTTGGGATATTGGGTTTCTTCACTCATTTGATGGTGAGAAAGTTGGGAGGGAGGATGGCCCAGGTTTAACTTGTACGTATGTGTGTGGGTAGAGGAGCTCAAAAAAATCTGTCCACTGTGAGGTCAAATCGTCACAATGCTACAGTATGTGGTGATTTAATGTGAACAAGAAGAACTGTGTGTTGACATGCTGTGATGTTCCCCTTTATGGCGAATCAAAGCTTTTGAATTCTTCTAGCAGGAGTTTACTGAGAATCTGGCTCTTGCGCGAGGAATTGGGATGTGGTTAAACTGGACAGGAATGTGCCAGCCGCACACAGATACAGTCGGCACCCCACCCAGACAATCGCTCATAAAACCTCCAGAAACCCACAAGAATGTAAACCTAAGGCCTCATAGCCCTAAAGAGTCATTTCTCTCTCTCTCTCTCTCTCTCTCTCTCTCTCTCTCTCTCTCTCTCTCTCTCTCTCTCTCTCTCTCTCTCTCTCTCTCTCTCTCTCTCTCTCCCCCCTCTCTCTCTCTCTCTCTCTCTCTCTCTCTCTCCTGGATCTCTGTGGGGCCGCAGCTACGGCACATACCCTTGTGATTTCAATCAGAGTCTGGCAGCCGGGCCCTGATTGGCTGGGAGCAGATGACTCACTGCAGTGGATGGAGGGAGGGGGTGGGAGTCGGTCTGTGAGCAGGCAGTCTGCGTGGCTCTCGTCTCGCTGACCCAACCTGAGCGTATTCCTCCAGAGCGCTGCGCCCCCCCCTTCCACTGCCACCCCTGATTGCTAATGGTCCCTCGACCGACAGCGCGCTGCTCCAGAGATCTCTTCTGCTCCGCGGCTGTCAGCTTCTCGTTCTGTCTCCTTCTCCTCTCCGTTTCCGTCTGAGAGACACATTTTTTCAATTAAGAAGACGTTTGAGAGCGCATTCTCCTGTGGGCTCTGTGCTGCGGTGTCTGTAAGCGAATCTGTCCTCCGGGTCTGTGGCAGTCCCCACTGACAGGAGAGGGAGAGACCGAGAGAGGTGAGTACTCTCCGTTTGCATTGGTGTTTTTGTGAATGAAGGCGTTTCATGTCAAAGCAGTAGGTGGCATTTATGTACAAGCATGTATAGCTCATCCATAGACCAGCAGAAGTAGGGAAATGTCACCTGTGTTTGGGGTGTTTAATGACTGAGCATAATGATCTAGGTCTGCTGTGCTGCTAATGAGCATTCCATATTAGTATCAGACACTAGCTGAGGGTATGCTGTGCGTCACAGTCATACAGCTAGCAGTTTCAGAGTATCAAAACTGTGTGTGTGTGTGTGTGTGTGCGTGTGTGTGCGCGTGCGCGTGTGTCTGCGCGTGCGTGTGTGCGCGGGTCCTGTGGGGGTACAGTAGAGAACAGAGCAGGGCTGCGGTGAGGGTGTTCTCCATGTCCCACTCCGAACCCTGTCCCTAAGCTGGCAGTGCACTCTGGGATGTCCCGTGCGGGTGAGAGGGACCGGGCTGCTATATGTTTAGCACTGGGGGAAAAAAGGAGCTGCGCCTGTCATCTCAGCTGTTGTGATTTAAGCGGACCGACAGGGCACAAATCTTCCAAGCATCTCACAGCTGTGCAGCATGCCTTTTTATTTTTAACTGCTGCTTTTATTGGCTCGCCAGAGGAAGGGGTCAGCCTATTGTCTGTCCGTTCAGTCGGGGGGTGTTAGCAAAGACTCGTTTCTGTTGACTTTTTTATTTTGCTTAATATCCTTGACGCCTTTGATGGAGAACAGCACACTCAGTGTGGTTACAGAACAGCACGGCTGGGCTGTATGTGGTATTGCGTAAATCAGGGCAGAGGCAGTTTGAGACGCTTGCAAAGTCAGCCGTTGGCCGGGACCAGCGAGACTGAGCTATCCCACAGATCCTCCTCACTTCCTGACCTCGCTGGCTGCCATGACCCGCCTGCACGCCAGTGTCTCCCCTGGTCCCCCGACCACAGTGTCTGATTCAGGGCTCACTGAGGGCCTGTGCTGGCTCTCCCTCCGTTCAGGCTGGAGCTGCAGTCCATGGGGGGGAAGAGGTGAGAGAATAACCTGAAGGAGCGGGGGGGGGGGGAGAGGAGAGAGAATGATGAAATGTGTGATGTGCCGTTTGTATCTCTTGGCCATGAGCATAGCCATTGATTTGTAGGCACATGGAGGGCCCCCCGCCCCCCTCCACAATTATACTCCCCCACTCCCCACCCCAGCCATGCTGAGCGTCCATTTTCTCATTCTTATCATGTTAGCCACTGGCTGCTGGGCCATTGATTTCTGAGGCGACTCTGGTCTGCTGAACGGGCTGGTCCTCACACTTTGAGCTTTAATATATATTTTATTTGCATTCTACAGTGAGTGGTTCTTTATACTCAGAGCACATCGTGCATGCGAATAGCTGATTATGTGGATACTTGACCCATGGGTTTCTGGGTAGGGCACAACCCTGTGGCGTCCTTCAGTGCAGTGTTCAATGTGAATTGTCCTCTGTCTGCTCTTGTAAGCCTCTTAATCAGTGAAGAAGACATGTTGGAGAAAAACCTGCACAGGGTTGCTTGCAAACAGCCTCCATCCCCTGGACAGCACAGACATGGAGATATGTTATTCAGAAGAAGCTCTTCTCAGTAAATTCAAAGGCAGCACACTTCAGCAGGACCCTTATTATTGAAGGGCTTGCACAAATCCAACAGATTTATTTCTCTTCAGTGAAAATGGCCCTCTTTAGCAGATTGCTGTTTGGAGCTCCCCCTAGATGCATACACAGACACATAGACACACACTCTGGCAGAGAGAAAGAGAGAGAGAGGACCCACACTAAATGCTCTGTCGCTCGACGCATGATGAGCCAGGTCTCTGATAAGAGGGGCTACAGGAATAGCTGTCTGAGAAGCTGTCCGTCACACGCAAGTGTCGGCTGCCATACTCCACCCACCTCTAACTAGAGAGGAAGTGAGAGAGTGAAGCTGGGAGAAAGACAGAGACAAACACACCTCTCTCTCAAAGCAGAAGTGTTCTGTTCCCAGCTCCTCAGTGTTACCAGTGCTCTTCGATTTTTCTTCTCCTCGTTTTATTGTTTTTTTTTTGTTGTTGTTCTTTTTGTCTACTGCCAAATATTATAACATTCTCATTGGTTTCCTTCATTATGAAATAGCTCCCCTGTGTTTCTCAGGATATCCTTTTGAACTTACTAATTTATGTATGGTAATGTATGCAGAAATGCACAAGGGAGCAATTAGCTTTATTATGTTTTTACAAAATATATGATTACATCTGCCGTCTCTGCATCTGGCCCTGTGGAAATTATGCAAAGGCTTTTATTAATATGACCACCTTAACTTGTATCAACATGAAACTGCCACTGTCCCAACTGCATTGCTGTATCAGTGTCAGGGTGTTTTACATTGCTACACAGTGTCACTTGCATTCTACTGTGAATAAATGCCTATGTTTTATCCTTCAGGGGAAAAGGGTATGGAACCTATTAACAGGGTAACAGAGGTAACAAACTATTACAATTTTTTCTTGAGCAAAACTATTTATGTTGTTCTTGTCAAAATAGGCCTTCGGGGAGATTATTTCCATTACCTAATAGGGGTTTCTGGTACAAATGTTTTTGAGTCCTACATATATCCATCCCCATTTCAGATTTTGTGCTGACAGCAATGGAAATGGAATTGGCCTTGTTGCAACTCTCTTTCCAGCAGCAGATATTAATTCAATTCTTCTGTGAGCCAACTAGCAGACTCAGAAGACTCAGGATGCCTGTCATCATGCAATGGACAATCAGTTTAACCACAGAAAACACAAAGGTCATTCTTCAGTTATCGCTCTGCCATCTTTACATTGTTAAAGCTTTAGTTTGAAGAGCTTGTGTCTCATGTCTGTTTTAAATACATGTGAAAAGAAGCCTTTCTGTTCTGATGAGGGCTGATGAGGTCCTCAGATCTTTGTCTTGCGGTTAATTAAATGAAGAGGAACTGTGTAAATTGGGTTTAACGGCGTCCTTTATCAGTGCCTCTTGAAGTTTGAATTGTCTCTTTGTCTGTGGGACAGAATACGGGGAGCATGTTAGACTTATAGTTTCACACCCTCCTGCTGATTTCGTTTTGAATGTTCCGGTTGCCATTGCTGTAATAATGTTTGAACACGCATGCTTAAAGAGATCTCAATGGCACGGCTAAAAATGGCTAAAGTCAGCAGCATTCGCTTTTTTCAGTGGGATATACACTCAGTGAGCACTTTATTACATATTTATTAGACTTATGTTTTAGACTTCTCCTTTTGTGACCTATCTTAGAGTTATGATGTGTTGTGTGTTCAGAGATGCTCTTCTGCATACCACTGTTGTAATGTGTGGTTAACTTGCGTTATTGTCACCTTCCTGTCAGCTTTGACCAGTCTGGCCATTCTCCTCTGACGTCTCTCATTAACAAGGCGTTTCTGTCTGCAGAACTGCTGCTCACTGGATTTGTTTTGTATTTTTCACCGTTCTTTTCACCGTCTGTTTCCATGCACTCTAGAGGCTAGTGTGCATGGAAGTCCCAGGAGATCAGCAGTTTCTGAGATACTCAAACCACCCTGTCTGCCATCAACAATTATTCCACGGTCAAAGTAACTTAGATCACATTTTTCCCCCATTCTGAAGGTTGATGTGAACATTAACTGAAGCTCCTGACCCGTATCTACATGATTGTATGCATTGCACTCCTGCAATTGGCTGATTAGATGAATAAGTAGCTCTAATAAAGTAAAAATGTTCCTAATAAAATGCTCAGTGAGTGTACATGTCAGTGCCGTCACCCAAGATTCCTAGGAAATTAGGTGACGGTCATGTGTTAAATGTTAATGCGTCACATTAAGCTGTGTGAATTCTGCAGGCACAGTTGGTATTGTACTTTGACCTTAACCCTTCCGGCTCAAGGCTGCTCAGCCAGTTACACATGCGCACAACGGTCTTGGTTATGGGGTTAGCAGACAGCGTTGTGTGGGAGAGCGAGTCAGAATGCCCTGAATGTAAATACTATGGAACCGGAGCAAGGTTGTGTTTCAGATAGTAATGCAGTGCAATGATTGGCAGCTAGAATTTATGGCCAGGGATGTTCAGGAGCCCCTTGGGGGCCATTTATTATGTAGCGAAGCTAAAACTGTGGAATAGTTCAAGCTACTTAAAGCTGCAGTAAGTATTCAAAAGGCAAAGGGGAAATTAGCTATAGTTAAGTTATTTTATTTTTCTTCTGAATGATGCATATGGCCCACAATCATTTTTTCTATCTATTTTGTTAATTGATATCTATTTTAATGGTTCAGAGGCGTTCAGTTTCACTCAGTGTCATTACTTGTTTATCTTTTCTAGCCATGACTTTCATTTAAACAAAGAACGAAAGGGTGCAGATGTTAGCCTGTATCCTTGCTGAGGCACCTACTTTTTCAAATGTGAGCCAAGGCAATGTTCGGGCTGGAACGAGGTTGTTGATTGTGTTCAGAAGCGAAACGATATCGAACAGAAATGTGAAGAAGTGTTATCTGCCCAGAGGTTCCTCTTCCCCACATCTCCAGGACACTGCAGCTGAACGCAGCTGTGGCACATTGGTGTGCAGCGTGCGCGGTGGAGGTAGCAGGCTCGCCGGGGCGTGAATTTCAATGCGCCGCCCGCCAGGACTGTGACGATGCCGAAATTCCAATCAGAGAGCGGGTGAGGGCCTGCCAGCTGATGTGTGGTGGGCCGCAGAAGTGCCCTTTCAGACTAATCTAGGAGTCTGAGGATGGACGCGCTTCACGGCTGCTCCTGGATAGCAGCGTAGGGAAGGGGCGGGGATGGTTGGGCGGTGGAGGGGTTGTTGAGGACCGGTGCCAAGCCGTCCCACAGCTGACAAATGAGGGTGTAATGAAGGGTTTTTTTTCTCCCATTTCCCTCTCTTTGTGGCTGGAGCCGTCTTTGTCATAACCCACAACCTTGGCTTGGGTGCCCAGAGGCCTGCATGAGACTGCGTGCTGATATGCCGCGGAAGAGAAACTTCCAGAACTCCGCATGACGTGTTATGATAAACAGAAGGGCAAGACGGCTCTTGCAGAGGATGTGAATTTGCGTGAAGCTGTTTAAATATGGCAAAGGCGTCTAAATATTAAACGCAAGTGTTTTTGGAATATGCTATGTGAGGGGGGTTCGTGTCAGATTAAAAATGGAATTATCATTGGAAACCTTGGTCTACAGCACTCAAAACAGTAGCAGTTGTGTAGAAAATGTGGTGGGGGTTGGAGAGCATTGCTGAACATGGCAGTGAATGGGCCGCAAAGGCGGAGAAAAGGAGAAAAATAACCTGACGCAGGGCAGCGGAATCCACTTTACTCTACATCTGTGTCCTCGTTGTTTGCTGAGCCGAGGTGTCTCATAGGGTATTTACACAATTTCTGTAGAAGTAGAGCACCATTGTGAATTCCTTACTTCAGTGCCAACCAAGGTCCTTCAGAGTGAAGGTTGTACCGAATGTGTGATGATTAAATGGTGTGTCTTGACCCGGCCATCATCTGAAACGAGTCCCTCCCCCACCCCCCAAACTCCACCACCACCCCACCCTTCACCTACTCAAAGTCACACTTGTCTCTCTGCCTCTCTTCTGAGACTGGAGCCTGCCATTGGATGGATTTGCTTTCACGCTGTCTTTGATTGGCACAAAGCCTCTACCCGCCTGTGGGATTTAAGAAAGGATTTTTTTTTCCATCTGATCTTCTTCTTGTTCATCCTTTTTTCCTCATGGGGTCTGCTTCAGGAAAGACAGGAATGCGCACTGGGAGCAGAGCTGTAAAAAAAGTAGGTGTCTTTTAACAATAGATTTAAAGTTATATAAAGAGGGAGGGAGTTTCTTTTTTCGAATTCCCCGTACGTGTGAGTGTGTACAGCAGACCGTGTTGCTGAAAGGTGAGAATATTCCTGGGAGATGTATGCATAATTAGTGCTGAGTTCAGAGCAGTTCATGATTTGCTACAAATAAAAAGGCATTTCTGTCAGTATGTCTGCCAGCCTCTCTGAGTCTGTCCCAATACTCCAAAAACATTAATCCTCCTTTCCTCCACTTGTTTCCTGTCCCCATACTTCCAGATAGGAGAAGGAGATGAGTGGAGGAAAGGAGGATATATTTTTTTGTATTAGCACCAGACCTGGGTTCAAATTGTATTTGTTTTGGATTCTAATACTTTTCTGCATTTGACTAAGCTTGGCTGGTGTATTGGAACAAATTAAATGGTCCCAAAAGTCTAAACCCCGCCCATCTGCTCCTCCTTGCAGGCTCAGATGCACCAGGCAAGATTAATAGAGCACAGAAAAGTATTTGAATCCAAAACAAATACTATTTGAACCCAGTTCTGATTGGCACACACCACCTGAGAGGACAGTGTTCGCCTGGTCAGTACAGAGTCCAGCCACCAGGAGGACCATAATATATGAGATATGAGTTTGCATTTCTTTACTAAAAACTATCTGGTCTTGTGCGTAAAAGGTATCTGCTAGTCCTTATACGTGTGAGTAAGCCTTACGCTTCTCATCCTGGACCCATCCCAGAAACTGTGCCTGGAATGCACCATTCCCGTGACAAGGGCCAGCCGGTCAGCAGGATACCAGAGCCTTGTGCAGGCTGGACTTCAGTTCAAATGAAATTACCACCAGGCTGAGTAACTGGATATAGCCATTATGACTCTTATTTTCTGAGCAGCTCACCATTCCAAAAAACCTCTTCATCCCATAATTCCTTGTTACAGCTGGGGTGGTAATTTCCTCTTATTTTGGGAGAGGAATCCAGTGTGGTGTTGCTCCAGAGCAAAGCCCCTATGTTCACAGCAGTGTGCAGAGGTGATAGGCGCAGTTCAGCCTTATCGGGAATCTATCTGTGCTTCGGCGCACAGTGTGGAGATGATATGCATGCGCTGCGTGCTGCATCCAGCAGATCTGCCCAAGAAATCAGCCTCTCGCTGCTCTCTCTCTCCAAGCCAGAAGGCTCCCTGGCTGGGGACTGGAGATGGCTTAGGACGCTGTTTCCAGCCGGCTCTAAGCTGCGGCTTCCCTTAATTATTTTCCCAAATCTGCACGGGTCTGGTGTGAGCACGGAGGGCAGAGCAGGCGAGGCGTCTCACCGTTACACATATGTGCAGCCCCTTTGTGCCGGTCTCAAAACCCTCCTTCACCGCCGAGATTGTTTTACCACCTGCTTTTCATCTCCTCTCTCCTCCCGTCAAGATGGACAAGATTACAGTAAGCCCAGTCAACTTTCTGCAGGCTTTTGCCAACGGATATGGATTTATTTTTTCAGTAGGGAAATATTCAGTGTGTGCGTGTGTGCGTGTGCGCGCGTGTGTGCGTGTGTGTGTGTGTTTGAGAGAGAGAGAGAAAGAGACAAAGAAAGAGAAGGAGCGAGCCCCAATAAGCGTGATAGAAAGGTCACTGTATGACAGGCTGAGAACTGGTGAGCCTGCGGCTAATTATAATGTGTCTCTCTGCCGCTGCGCACACCAACTTTCCCTCGCGGGCCTGCAGGAAGGCCTGGCTGCCTGTCAGACAGGCCCAATCCCCGCTGGAGGGGAGCGCAGGGGTACGGTACACACACACCCAAAAAACACACACCCCCCAGCGGCTCCGCCCGCCACGTCCCTCTGCAACCCATCGCCAGGACAACCCTCACACTATTTATGATTGGCCACTTCTGGAGGCCATGTGAATCGTGCTCGCCCCTCCGCACGCACATCAGGAACAAATATACTCTTAGTCTGCTCAAGTGACACTCTTCTCTCTTTTATAAGATGCTCACATATAAAATAATAAATGTATCTCTTGGCAAAAAGAAATCAAATAACCTAGAGTCCTAAATATTGAGTGTTTAGTTATGCGTTCCCCTGATAATGGTGGTATCCAGCCCAAAAGTATAGTGTGCAGGAATGTTAAATATTTTAATACATCTTGAATTTTTTAAGCAAACCTGACGCACTATTCTTCTAACAGGATCACATGGTGTGGTTACATGTTTAGTTGATGTTTTATCCAGTGCTTTTTCCACTTATCTCTTGTGTTATGAACAGAGGCAGTTCAGGTTAAGTACTTACTCAAGGGTATAGCAGTGCCCCTCCCAAGAAGAAATCCCACACAGTATTGGGTTGCCTTTGCATTTTCTTCAGGATATTTATTCCACAACTGCGGCACGCTTCTTCTCCTCGCTATCTCATCTGGCACTCACAAGCTAGTTCAGATAGACTCGATAGATTACAGTTGGATTTATGCTGGATGGTTCTGTAATTAGAGCAGCACAGGTTGATGGCTCTAGGCTTTGAAGATCCACTGGTTTAACTGGAAGACATTAGGTCCCTGGTGGGGCAGTATTGTGAAACCAGTGTTTTTTGTAACACAAGCAATGTGGGTTAAAGCAGCTGCAGCTGTACAAGCATACTCTCACTCTCAGCCCTTTGCACCACGCATGCCTGACTACTGAGAAACACTTTTCTTCTTCTGCTTAATAGGAAAATGGGGCTCGTCAGCTCCCACTGAAACCTCCCTGAGCTGTGGAAAGCTGTCGTTCCCATTTAAACGGCCTAGCATTCAGGCTGACTTCTCCTCCCCTCTCATTTAAATCGCTTTACTGTTAGAACGCGGCGTAGAAAATAACCGGCCTTTCTATGGCGTTTTTGCTTTAAAATATACTACTTTTGCGAATGATGAATATACAGTGTGATTTTACTTTTTTCTTGTTATTCTCTCGCCACTGTCTGGTTGAAATGTATATAATGATAGGAGCGTGTGAACTGAGAGCTGCTGTTACCAGGGTGACAAGAAAATCCTGTTTGCGCTGTGTAAACTCCAGCAGTCAGTTTTATATAAAAAAAGACCCTGACCAGAGGTACTCAGAAGCTTGTAGTTTGTCTGCGTTAAACCTCATGCTGTCTGCCTCTTGTAATAAATCGGTATATAAAGCCAGGGCTTTGCTTTGAAGCTCTTCAAGGACCTAAGCCTGCTACCTTTATAGTCCCTCTCCCTTTGTGTGCCGGATTCACAGTGCTCCAGTGCTAGAGACTCTCTTCCTCTCTTGTTTAGAGCTGTGCTCCTTGGCTCTGTGTATACAGCGAGATGGGGGGATCGTGATCATTAAAAGCTGCCGTGCTTCCTTCCTGAATGCTGATGTCATGTCCACCGCGTTCCCTGCGCACACTGCTTCATAAGCAGCCCCGAGCATTAAAACCGCAAAGGCAGACAAAATGGGGAACATATTTATCCTATTAATTAATTGCCTGTTTGGAGGTTGCAGTCTTTGTGGGAACCGCATGCTAACCCCCGCCCACCCCCCTCCCCTCCAACACCATCTCATCAGTGCATACTGCATGCCATCCTGTTTTGGGCTTTGGCTGACTTTGAGCAGTTGTTAGTAAGGGGAGAAGGAGATGGTGTTGCAGACTGCAGGCTCCGATTGCTGAAGCAGGGAATTTTAGCTATGAACGTAATATGCAGGAACATTTACTGCCCTGGCATTTTAGTAATGCGCCCTTGCCTTCACGGTCAGTTGAATGGGTGTACACCGTTTTCTACTTGCCTCTGTTCACCCCGGATTTGTCACACTCTGCAAGACGACAATATTGCATCGTTGATGGTATCAGCAGTTTAGAACAGTTTATGACCATTTTGTGAGGAAAACTGTCCCCACTAAAAATATATATAACAGGTAATATGATGTTATTTTACCATGTACGTCGTTTCTTTCCAAGCTTTCAAGGTCATTTTTTGAATGATCAGTATAGTCCACAAGTAAAGTTTACAGAAGTGACTCATTCTGTCTGTCGTTGTCAGTTTAATTCTATATGCGTGGTTGTTTTTTTTTTGCGAAGGCCTTTCATTTGGCGAATGTTGTAAAGATATTAACGTGAGTCATTCCTCCTTTGAATTTAATGTCATTGCTAAACAATTAGCCAGCCCTCAGTGAGAGGCCAAGACAATGAGAGAACATGAAATGAGTCAGGGGAGAACTGCTTCCGTCTATTGATAAGGAAGGATTTTGCCTTTACTTTGATGCTTTTTTTATATTTTATTAGATTTTCACTTCCATGGGCATGCAGGTTCTTCCCTAAGGAAGGCCTAAATCCTAATAAAATCCCACAGTTTAATCACATTTAGATTTAACTTCAGTTTGCTTTGCACCACATTCTCAAAGCAGTACGGTAAATAGCAAGTGTATCTAAGTGTAGTCTTAAGTGTGTCTGCATATATCAACCTGTTCCATACTATTCCTCATGTGAATGGCACTGTGAATCTGAAGTGGCATATCCACTTACCCGGTGTAGATATTGCATGGTGTTACTTACTGATTTTAATCATTATACACTAACTAGTGCTACTTGTCCCATTATTACTTTTTTCTCTCCTGTAATTGCACAGATCCGCTGACAGACCTGGGTCAAATATGTAATTACTTTGGATTCAATCTTTGCTCAATTGATCTTGCTTGATGCATTTGAGCCTACGAAGAGGACCAGAAAGTTGTTTTTTTTTGTACTTTTTGAGGGTGTTTCATAGGTTCCAATACACCAGACAAGTTCAATAATGTGTAGAAAAGAATTTGAATCCAAAACAATTTCCTATTTCATCCAGCTCTATCTGCTGACAGTTGTCCATCTAAAGTGGCTTTTCTCAAAGATACATACAATTATAGATCCCATATTTTTAGCTGTTCGCATTCATTTCCATAATTATTTTCATGTTTTAAATGTTACTTTGTGATATCTCTTTTGTAGGACAGATTCAGGCCACAACAGCTGGCCCTGCTTAAAAGCCACCCAGAGCTGGTCTGGCCATGTAAACACTGCGAGAGATTGCAATGGGGTTCCCCAAGTTTAACCACTGCCATCGGTCAACATATGATCTGCAAAGTTTGCCTGGCCTGCAAGCCAGAGGAGTGCTGAATTTCACCCCTGTTCTCTAAAATGGTCATTTGTGGTTAGGAATGCTGAGAGTGTGAAGGGGCTTGTCACCACACTTTCTCTCAGTCTCTGTCAAGCCTTGGCAGACGCTGCTCTCGCCTAGCCTTCAGGTTCATAGACTCAGAGAGAGCAGTAATGCACATGTACAGATCAGAGACTACAGAAATGTTCCTTTTAATATCCGCAATAATGTGCACATTGACCAAATGGGTGCAAGATTGCAAAGGCTCATATGTTGTGTAGGCTTGGTGTAATGCTAAAATTCATGCCATGTAATTGCAAAAAGAAGAAAAACACTGCTTATTGACATCAATTCTGGATGTTTTTTTCTACGCTTTTATAATTTTATTCAGCATTTTACGCTGAAACTGCAGGCCATGACTCGCACAGCCTTACAGACCCCACCTGTTCAAGCAGAAAAACTTGAAATTACGCCCTGCTGGAAGTACAATTGTTATTGCCTTACTGTGGAATCTGTGGAAATCAAGAGTCAGGAAGTAGTGTGTCTGTCTTTGACAGTCCTCATTGTTTTGAATTAGGGTATACAGAAAGGAAAGGGAAACAATGTTAGATGCAGCTAAATGCAAATGCATCTGATCAATAGGCTCAGCCAGGTATGCAGAGAGGCCTGAAGCCTCATGGGGCTTCATATTGATCAGGAGGAGGTGATTTAGTGAAAGCCCAGGACCGTTACTCTAAAGTGCTGCAGAGAAGCCCTCCTCAGCACGTGTGATGAATAGTTCATCTTCAGAAAGCTGCAGCTCATAGGCTGAGCTCTGCGGCCTCCTTCAGGCAGTATCATGTGAGGGTAATGCGACTGGACATCAGCCCTTCTCACTGTCACTCCTGCTCTCTGGCTAGCAAACATCACTCATGTGAAAGCCTTGTTTTCTGACCGAGTACACTGGCCAAGGAAATGTGTCACTCACTCGCGTACACGCACACATACTCTCTCACACACCCATTCATGCATAAACACACTCTCTCTCAAACACACACAGGCACACACACACTCTCTCTCACACACACATACTCGCACACACTAATTCTCACACTCTCTCACACATTCACGCACACACTCTCTCACAGGCACACATTCACTTATGCTCTCACTCACACACAAACACACTCTCTCACACACAAACACACTCACTCACACACACGAACACACTCACTCTCACTCACTCACACATACACTGAGATGTACATAAAAGAATGACAAATAGGACTGATGGTGTGAGCCCAGTCACACTTGTACACTCACACTCTCTCTCTCTCTCTCTCTCTCTCTCACACACACACACACACACACACAAACACACACACACACTCGTATATACGCACACACATACACGTATAAATGATAGCATTTTGTGACAGGACAGAGTGGTGGGAGCCCAGACTGAGCCCTGCCACACTCACATCAGTGTGAGCACATTTGCTCATGCTCTGTTTGAAGTAGCTGGTGGCAGATGTAGAGCATAGCAACAGAGTCACTTCTCTCGCCAAGCGTGAATAATAATGTGCGGTGATTAAACATTCCACCCGCAAGCAAATGGTTTAAGCATTTTTAACATGAATTAACATCATGAGTCACAAGCCAAAGGGAGGAATCTAAACGGAATGGAAAGCTTCATCAAAAGAATGGTGTTTCAGGAGGGTTTTTTACTCACTTTTCTCTGCTTCATCTCATTTTTACTTCCTTGCATCTTATTAAGGTTAATTGGTGAATTGTGATGTACGTTAATGTCATTGTTATTGTGCTTCTGAAGCATGCAGTAACAGAACAGCATAGCCTCCAAAGACCCAGCCATTCATGTCTGTCCGCTGTAGGTGTTAATGAAACCTACTCTACAAGGGACATTCAATAAAAACATATTTTTGAAAATATCTTCACTGTAGCATGTTTTTATCATCTAAGACACTTGTGTTATGTAAAAAATGTAACTACTTTATTTTCCTGTTGGGTCTCAAGAGGACATAACCGTGTGTCCTCCTCAATATGGATCCCAGGGAGAGAGCTCCTAATAGGCAGTGCACTTTCATTTTCAAGCCTATGTTCAAAAGGGGAGACCCAAACTAAATGCTTTTAGACGGAATTGGCACCGCGTCCAAATCACGTGAGACTCTTTCTGCATTTTCCACTTGTAATCAGCCATCTCATAATGAGAAGTGACGTAGCCAGGAGTGCTCCAGCAGGCGGAAGACAGGGAGGAAACTTTCCCATATGGAGGTCCAAAGCAGTCCTGTGTTCTCTATAGCATAGTTCAGTCTTATTTACTCTCTCTCACAGTGGACCGTCTGTGCAGGAAGACCAAAGGCCCATCCAGGCACCCGCAGGAGATAAACTGGGAGTGAAAAGCGTGCTAAGAGTGTGTAGCAGTATGAAAGGGGGGGTAGGCCCAGGACTACGTCAGTGTATACTTAACCCTCAAACCCCCACACCCCCCCCCCCCTTAAAATAAACATGAGGAGAGAGAGACGCATATCTTATAAACAAGCCTTCTATTCGCCTCATTAATTGCTTTCAGGATGTTATCCTTTTGAATTGTTTCCTAATGGTCGATGAGAAACAAATAGGCATGCAGCGCATATCTTGGGGGGGGGGTAGAGGAAACTGAAATGAAAAACTGGAGAGAAAAAACAAAAACACATCCTACTCCCTGAAAAAGAGAGAAATAATTGAATGACACTGGACAAAAGCTTGATTGCATTTTTTGATAGGAAAGAAGGTCCTGTTTAAAGGCCCAGAATTGTTGCTGGTCTTGCCTAGTCTTGCATTTTGTGGATTCCACTGAAGAGTGTACTTAGCTGTACCACTGACTTGTCTTGAGATTCTAAAAATGTTAGCTGCCCTTTGGATATATGGCTGAAGCCTTCGTAGATTGAAAAATGGCTGCTGTATTGACAGGTCTTGTGTTTTCTGTTTGGGGTCGTGATCAATGTAGTTTTTACTCTTGGGTATCGACCAATTGGATGGATAAAAATCCATTTACTATTTCACTGGGGCAAAACGTCACCTATTCGGAATGGGTTGTGACCCAATTTGTATTAAAGCTTGCTTATCCTTTATATCTGCATTGGCCATTTAGCTCACACACATTAGTTCAGTGCTGTTGGAAATAGATTAACTCTTAAGCCCTTTTATATTTTTCTTTGTGCTCTCCATTTTATCTCTTCAAATTGTGAACCTCTTTCTAAAGCAAGATCCACCATGGTCACACGCTTTCCATTTATTCCCTGAATTATTGCAATTCTTATACTTATAATCAAATGAATTAGGTTTTTTAATTATAAACCATCCTTATCTGCTCTCCTCCTTACTGCAAAATTGTTCCATTGCTACATAGATTATGTATGTAGGCCATCTTCAACACGAGCTGTAAAGTGATATTGTCTTTGTTCTGAAACAGAAAAATAGTGTTTGTGCAACAGCTCAATAAAATAATGTTTGTTTCAAAGCAAGTAATATCTACAAATTAATTTCATGTTATTGGACTGGGCTCATAGTATGTTTTCCCCTTCCTATTCCCCCCGGATTATTCTATTGAAGCTGTATCATACTTTCTATTATCCTGGGCAATATTGAACCACTGTCTGAATGCCTCTGCCTCTTTTTCTGGATTTCAGGATATAAATTTGTCAACTAAACTCATTCTTCCTAAAAGCTAATATTCCCTGTATGATTTTCACAGTTGTCGGTTTGCAGTTATAAATCATACAAGTATTTATAAATGGAGCCAAAGATAATATTTTTCCTTAAAGATGAATGGGACCATGTCCATTTTAGTATTCTAGACTGAAGTGATTTTTTCCCCTAGACAGACGGTAACCGTCTCTGGTGTAGCAGGGAGGGTTTTCTGCGCATCCAGAGCTGGGGTACACGCCCTCCTGGGCAGTAATGCTTTTACCAGACTACAGAACGCAGCAAAACAGAGGTTTCTGTTGGCTTGCCTGAGAGAAAATATGACCTTGGAGCTGTTAGTGTCATTGAATTGTTTTTTGATACTGAAGTAAATTTGTTCCCCTTCTAGCATGACCTGTATTCTGCCTTTCAGAATTCTAAAATTATATTAAAATGCGCACTACATTACGTACAATCTTAATATTGTTAGCAAATAAAGCAGTAGCACTCATTATAAATCCATATTCGAATTGAAGGCCAAAGCATATTAACCTGATTAGAGAGCTAAGACTGGAGACACATATAGGCCTGTCAGATAGGCACTGCACTCACTATTTAAACATCGTTGTGTTCAATCATTCTCTTCTACGTCGTGATGGAGCAGTTTAATGCTGATCAAAGCTGGAACGATTGATTTTTTCTGACTTTTCCCCAAGAACGGTCACACTAAAAGCTTTTTTTATTCCGTGATCTAGTGCAAATTAATTGGTACGTTGCTGCAAAGTTCTGAACACAAAGAAGGTGACACATCATAAAGACAGTAGATTAAGTAGAGTAGAGTAAAATGTGGATAACTGTGATTTATTATTTTCATTGTTATTTGAAGCAGTAGTACTATTATCTGATCATGCAGTGAAAACGATCTTTTTTCAGAAGTAAAACCGAAGTCTGCCATGGTTGTAGCTATCCCGTTGTGTGAAGGCTTTCTGCTCCAAGCAGACTCAGTGAACATGCTGACACTCCTTTCTGAAGGGTAACTGCACAGGTAACTGATCCTTCCCGGTTTACAGAGACCAATGAAATTGAGTTATGTTTGAAAGAACACCCTCATATTTGAGCAGTCTCCTAAAATGAAATATTTAAATGGAACATAGTTCAGCTTGGGTTTATATAATTGAAAAGGTTTGGATTGTAGTGCACTCTCGAAAAGCTGAATTGCCATTCGGCTGAAAGACACAATAATGTAGTAATCAGAGACAGTTGGTTTGTTTATTGCATTTGGTTGTGTTCTACTTTTTAAATAAGAAACAAAGTTGATCAGAGCAGACTTAATAGAATCCACCCTACATACTTGGCAGTATTGAGGTAACAATGATTGTAAGGGGATTTCCAAGATATCTGAGCATGCAGCTGTTTTAAAATTGTTCCAGTATAATAATCACCTGCTTGTGTGTAACAATCTCCCACATTAATGACTCGTCTTGACATTAGGGGGTAGAGAATGTAGCCATGGATGATGAGTCAGGCAGACACTGTGGTGATATGAGAGAGAAAGCGAGAAAGAAAGGGAGAGAGAGAGAGACAGAGACTTCAGTGCCTTGCTGAATGAAAATAATCAGCTCTTGAGCTCTGTGGAAATATTGACACCTCCTACTGTTCTATGATGGATTTTTTCAATGGGCGTAATATGAGAGTTCAGCTGGAAAATTGCCACTGGATGCCCACTCTTGGAGTTTTGCATCAGCTTCAGTTCACTAAATAAGTCATCTTGGATTGTACCATATACATGCGTGCATTTGTGTGTGTGTGATTTCATAGAATTTTATAAAATTCTGATATTCATGATTACATGAAAATCTTTTAATCTTTTAATTTAAGTATTTAACTTCCCTCACTTTCTAAATAGAATCACCACCATGCACTAATCACGTCTATACTTACTGTGTCAGTTTTGTTATATTATTCTGGCTATCTCTTAGTTATCAGAGAGCGATCTATCGTTTGTAAAAAATATATAATGATGATAAAAATTTGTTATTTTCATTTCTCTGTTCATGGCAATGTAATAAGGGCAGAGTAATGAGGGCAGCAAAGAGGATCGTGACCCTGGCACGCTTCATCAGAGAAAGGAGCAGGAATCAGCAGTAGGCTTCCAAAGCCAGGGTTAGAATGCTAAACAGCGCGTGTAAATCCATGGTGCATTTCATACGGCTTTTCAGATAGCATAGTTGTCATTTTTAACTGCATTTCTCTCTCAGCCTCTAGTTGAAGTTTAGTTTGATATCTTTCTTGAACCTCCTTATGCGGCATTTCCTGATCTATGAGCAATCACACCCCAGCAGCGCTCGGTATCAGAATCGACATACGGACCTGAAGAGTGAGCGAAACCAAAGTCCGCCCGAGAAGCGCGCTCGTCAGTCCCCCGAGACAAAGTCTCCCTGGAAATGAGTGTTCTGATGGACGTGTCCTAGCAACACTCTGTGTGAAAGAAACTCTTGTGTAAGTGGGCCAGGAGGGGCAGAAATAGCCTGCCCCTGAAGAGTCTCTTCACAAGGTCATCTCCGAGCCCTGGGCCCCATGCCGCGCCAAACAGCCACAGCGTGGCCTAATGAATTACACAGCTCCGGTGCGAGAGGGACAGGCCGGGAGAGAGACCAGCCAAAAGGAAGAATGCAGAGGCAAATTAAATACCAACAAGGCAAGCTTTATTATTCCCATTTTAAAATATCATTTTAGCTTTCATCCGTGAAGAATTAAGCCTGTTAATGTAGCGCATGGAATGCACAGTGGCCTCTCTTTATCTGTGTGGTTTTGTTTAATAGCAGCCTGCTTGAGCTAACCATGGATCATTTCTCCACCCAAGTGTGTGTGAACATGGGGAAGCATTGGTGAAAATCTCCAGGAAAGAGGTAGAAATACCGTGACAGAGATTGTTTGAATTACTCCTAAACTCAACCACTGCCCAGACCATGTCAAACAGGAAGTTTAGCTGGAGTTTAACAGTTAGTTGGTGCCAGTACAATGATGTCAGTGCTTCCCAGTCAGCCTACAGTAATCTCTCCATGGGCTCAGACCATTTACCAGCAAGCTGGATGGAGATACAGCGGCCCTCTGTTGACTTACAGATAGACATCAGCATTTTCCACATGAAAGGATTGCATTTTCTAGAAAACATTAAAATGGAAAATGGTATTTTTGGTAATACATTGGCCTTAGCAGTGAAATTTGTAGATTTCCATTAAAGTTTAATCTGCTTCATGTTTAAATCAAGCCCCATAGTCTTTCCGTAGGGAGGGTGCCACATTTTCCCTTTTTATCTGAGTGAAGGCTGATTTTTCCCTGTATTATTTTTTTATTTCGGTCCGTTCCTTGATAAACACTGAATCATATTATTGTAAGATAACATCTTGTCAGAAATGCCAAAAGGCTATTTCACAATTCATGCACAGAGTTGTGTCAGTTTGTTTCTCAAAAGAACTGAAGCACATATCACAAGCCGCTCACAGTGATTTTCTATGGAATGCGGATCATGTAACATATCAATGTACATCTTAGAAGTCCAAGCCCCTTTAGATAAGTTAACAATCTCCCCAAAATATTCACTGAATTTTTTAAGTTCTCTCCAAGCTATGTTCCAGTAGCCTCTGGTCAGTTCTGATTTTATAAACTATACTGAGTGTAGGGAATGCCATATAAAAGCAAGTCCAGTCTGCTCAGTGGTCAAGGAATTACTGTGAGAACTGGTTAGCTGTCACTCACACGTTCCTTGTAAAAAGCTAGCAGAAGAGCTAAGTGCAGAAGCTGTGGTAATTGATACCCTTGTATTCAGGGTGAAAAGCAGAAACTGTGGTCAGAAAACACCACTGCCCACGTGCTCCTGTGAGCTTGGAATCAAAGCCAGGAACACACACAAAAACCCCATCAGTTGACCTCAGGACTTCACCAAAACACCAGAAGGATAAAATAAGCACAGAGGGCTACAGCATTCTGAATCCAAAGGGTCCTTCTTTGCTGTGAGCTTGTGGCAATTTTTTCTGTTTTCTGAGATTCATGATAGTACCACTATTGCAAAGTATTACTTTGCTCTTACTACAAGTTAACGGTTAACACCACACACAATGCATTTAAAGGAAGGCATGAACATACATTTTCAGGAATCCCTTCCATCAGCAGGATTTGGGCTATTTTACACTTTTTATTTGTTTCAATTACAAACTGTTCACAGCGTGTGATTAAATGCCTTGCTCAAATTCATTTCATATTATATTTATTTTTTTCTATTTGAAATCGACCTTAAATTGCTTGGCAGCATTTAAAAGGACAACATTTGGATACGTTAGGGGTCTGACTACAGTTATTTCCCCATTATCAATGCAAAACAAATGAGAAAATGAGCAGCAGTTAAACACTTGACACTAATTCTGGAAATGGGCTCAGAGGGCATTAGAAGCTTAACACCATGCAAGTGTTTGCAAGATTACAATGTACAAAAATAGCTAAGATGGAAGCAATCTGTTGGTTGTTGCTGAGGAGCTGTCAAGGTAATATTATTTAATCTTTTTGCTATTATTATTATTATTTAGCCATTCTAATACAGATTGATATCAGAAACTTCAAGGTTTATCAAATCATAATAATTTGGGCGGGTAGTCCTGGTCTGTTCAGCCAATACATGTTTAGGTTGCACAAGGTCATCTTTTAAAATGGTCAGATTGTCAGTCTGCCTATTATCTCCTCCTTTTACAGTACAGGGTATATAGCCTATGTGTTTTAGACCTCTTTTTTCTCACTAAAATGGTTAATTTATTATTGTCTTTCTTTTATTTATTTATTGAAACGGTAGTGCAATGTGACTGGCCAGGTCACCTGACAATCCACGAACTAATATAGGCTATAGGTTATCGTTTGCTCTGAAAAAATGCAGGCCTTCACGGGCGCAAAGTAAATCACATACAGTGCGGAAAGTGTTCCATTCCGAGAAGGATTAATGCTGTGCTGGTGCTTGCTGGGGCCAATTATGAAGCTAATAAAACACTAAAACCTATTTTGTATTAAATGTGTAGGCAGTATGCTATTGAGAACATCGCCCTATTAGCTATTATGTTCAAGCTATACAATTTCAATACCTCATAAATTTCCAATGGTCTAGATAAGCGCGTTTTAGCAATATTTAAAGCCCCCTCGGTCGTGAGAGATGTGCACTTCAATTGCTCTGCCCCCCACTATCGTTCGCGAAAGCTATGTGCTGGTTTCTTGCGTTTAAAGGGCTACGGCAGGTTTGTTTGCTGAACGAACTCTTTTTAGCCGAGGGGTTCTTGGCTGTTCGCATTGAAGTGCGACCAGCACTCTGGGCAGTTGATTCGTGGAATTGTCCGATTTACATGCAAATTAATCCAAAACAGCAGTCATTGAAGCTGCTAATTATACCGATGTTAGGACGGTGACTTGCTGACATCACTGACGCTCATTAGCATTCAGGGGGTTGTGCGGACTGGAAGGGCTATCGCCGCCACTCAATACCCTACTCATTACCCGGAGCAGAAAGCTTCGTACTTCTTTTCAATTGCTTTGAGCTACGCGGACCTTGGAGACCAAGTTAAATATACACCGGCTTCTCTTCCTACATGGTTCATTTGATAAAACCTTGCTTAAACCGAATTCTCTGCAGGATATTCATCTGGACTAGCCGATTTGTCAGCGAATAAGATGGGGAGCCTTTTGCCGTGAAAGTACGAAACAGAAACAAAGACCAATTTATTAAGGGGAACATTCGTATCTGAACAATCTGCAAGGTCGTCGTTTGACGTCGAGTGAAAAGTTGGGGGTCGCTGTTCGGCTTTTAGAGTTGTTTCCAAGAATCTGGGAGCTTGGTGTTTGTTTTGCAAAGGGGTTTCACAAAGGCTCGCGGCTCAGAAGGCAGAGGAACAGCTTTGCGGTGTCACAGAGACCGAGGAGTGCGAGTGGGATGATTCGTGGCACAGCGGTGGCGCTTAAGCGGTGTGAAAAGCCTGGTAATGAGGATCGCATTTTAAAAAATTACATCGCGGGGAGCGGGGACGAATACTCCTTTTATCGAAGCTTGTGAAAGGTGAGCAATACTGCAGCAGCAACGTTTGAACCCGTTTCCTTAGTTGTTTGTTTACCCAGCTTTGTTTATTCTGATTACGAATTGTGATTACCCCATACTTGACTGGAGCCTGCTGTGATTGGTAAGTGAATTGTTCTTTGGCTTAGGAAAGATGATAATGTAGCAACATGATCTTGAGATAAATGTTGCCAGTTGAGGAGGCTTTTTTGTTGCATTTCTTCAGGAAGCTTAACATTATTGACACAGAAATTGAGATTTGTGCATACGATTGAAGCGCCATAGCGACTTAATATTCTGTCTGTATAATGCTCTTTTACCAACGTTGTTATATTAACTAGCTGGATATCCTGTATCGCTGGATGAGAACTCATATGAGCATCCTCGTGACTATGTAAAATTGTAGGCAACTATGGATGTGGTTCACTTTGCCGTCACTAGGCTACACTCGTAACGGTCTCTCAAACTTAGAACTGTGTTTTTAAGAAAATAATTTGGCCTGTTTAATAATAGGCTAAAGCTGTAGGAGAAAAAAAAAACGATTTTAACCAAAAGCAAGAGCAACGCTCGTGCGTGACAGACAGTCAAAATGTAACTCTTTAGGCTATACCGTCGTGTCATTCATTTCGCTTTTGAATTTAATGGTGGTACTTTTGTAGCGCCGTCTGACCTGGCTCTTTCAGTGAGATTGGTCTTTGTTGTGTTGCCACGTTGGTCTGGTCATCCACAGAATTGATTGAGTCAGAATGGGTCGCTCTGCATTAGCATGTGAACAAGCTAACGGACAAATAATGTGACTTCAACAGCTGGAGGTTCAGTGATGGAGATCACCTTGGTTTCAGTGCTACTTCTTGATGGAGCTTCCCAGCCTGCGTTCCTGGCTATGGGTTTCTAGCGCATCGGGGATGTAATCAATCGCTTTCCACTGTTTTTATTGGCCATGTCATTAATAGTTTATTGTGTTTATTATGGGGGTGACTATTGTATTGTTTACAATGGAATTCGTGTAGGCTGGTTGAGACTATTATTTATGTATTCATTTATTTATTTATTTATATCAATAAAGCTGTGTCATTCCGTTCCAGGAATGATCCTAGGATGATGTCAGGCGGCTAAGTGGGTCAGCTTGTGGTGTACTGCTACTTCACACAACTAAACTGATAATTTCACCAGCTACCTGGCTAACTGATTTTATGGCATATCAGCTCCTGCTGCATGTTATGATTCACGTAAACGCTTATTAATTAATAAAACAAGTAGCCCCGCCTGATCAAATGACATCAGCTGAGGTTGCAGTCCATTCTGTCGTCAGATGTTACATAAATGTTACCCTCGCTCCATCACGCCCACACACTACCTGTGTAATTCCTACATGAATGGGAGACTTTAAAGCAGGACACGGAACATTTTATTTGCTTGTGCGTTTTAAAAACTGCGCGACCTGTGAATACGGATGTGCAGGCTGTTCGTCGGAGGTATGTTTTCTGGCGCGTCTTAAAAAAAAAAAAAAAGTCTACCATATGCACAGGTGCCCGTGTGTTGGTGAACAAAACGTATGTATGATTAATGACGGCAGTTGGATGGCGCCCTTGATCTCCACGCCATAAAACATGCATCGCTCTGCCATTGGTGGCAAATATACATCCTTTCTTGAGATTATTTTTTATCTACCCTGATAGTACACTCAGTGCAGAGTCGTTGAAGTTTAATGTACTGTATCTTGTCCTGACCTTTCCAAGAAAAAGTCTTTTTTTGTTGTAAATTTATTTCAACACGTTTGACACCTTCCACTAAATTTGAAGCACTCTCGGTAAGTGCTCGCTGAAATACTGAATAGAGGCCTTTCTTCAGCTCCCACATAGGAGGAGAGAGAGAAAGAAAGAAAGAGAGAGATGTCTAACCAGCCTTCTTCCTCTACACCCCGCAGATAAATGAGCCAAAAAAACTGTTGGCTGCTGCTTGCGCCCAGCTGTTAGGAGCTCTCTAACTTATAACTGCCATTTAAATATGTTGTTTAATCCGCCCGGAATGATGCCATGGAAAAGCTACAGTCACTTTTTGAAGCTGTTCTGGTTTATGGAAACCACTTCAATCGCGCTAGGCTAACTTGCCTGCATTTTTTGGGATGATGAGGCCATATGTTGCTCGGCCGGGATGGCATTTAGGCCCAGGGTGAGATCTTTGCCAGTGGGGGAGCTTGGAGGGTGGCTTGAGCGGGAAGGAGGGGAAGGGAGGGATAAGATAAAAATCAGAGGGCCTCACAAATAGTCTGTGGCATGCAACACAGCCCGACTTTAAATCTGCCATTGTCTGGGTAATTTGGATGTGGCAGTTGATGATTAACAGTCCATGGTAAATGACTGTGTTTTTACAGCCTGGATCCTGGGGATTACTGCTGGTCCAGACACCTTCCAGTTATGAGAGCATTCTCCACAGGCACCTGGGAACATTTCATTCATCTCTCTCCGCAGGGCTGAGTCATATTAAAAAATTATAGTTACAACAAGTCGTCGACTCTCCCTCGTTTTCTTTTTAACTAGCTTTTTTTAATGGATTGACTCGTATTACTGGGGCTCTGAATCCCTCTATTGAAATCATGCAGATTACAAGCATAAAATGGATTCTGGATGTCAGCTTTAAATCCCTGCTTTGTTGAGCGCACCTTAAGTCTGCGAGTGGGTGCTGGCGCTGCTTTTCCTGAGCGGCGTGTGGCTGTCATGGGATCAGGCCTTTCTGAAGAGAATGACCTTTTAGCATCTCTGTGACCTTGTCTTACATCTGGACCAAGTTAAGAAACATAAAAAAAAAAAAACCTCCGCAGTTCATCCTTCCTGTTTCCATTTCAGAAGTGAGGTGAATAACGACAAGGGCCTTTTCAGCCTCTACATTACAAACCTTGATCGCGGTCTGAAAGGTAGTCTTACCGGCCTACTTTTTTTTTTTTTCTTCTTTTTTTCTAAAACAGGCTATTTTTAAACACTGTCTCCAAGCTTATTTTTCATCTGAGGCAGAACGCAGCGGAATGGCGTAAAGGGAGGACGGAACCTGCTTTTTTGGCGGCGTTTCCCGCCTGACCCACTGAATCATCGCACGGCTGTGCGGCGGCGAGCGGGGCTTGTAATGGAGAGGGTCTGTCGTGTCTTGTTAATCATGCATACATTAGGAGCAGCGCGGAGCCGGCTCGCGCTAATGAGGAGGCTCTTTCGCCCGAGGCGGTGCCGTTATTACCGCGGCGACGGGCTTTGCGTTTCTGACTCTGCGATGTCGAGGAGCTGTCAGGCCGATGACTTTGTCTGCAGGGCCCAGGCTGGTTAAGTTACTAATACACATATATAAATTACATTAGTATTCATGGACGAGTTACCCCCGCGTTTGGTATTCATGCGCGTTCGTTTAATATTTCTGTCTTCCTGTTGCCGTACGGGCGATGCAGGTGAATCGCCCTTGTTCAAGGGTGCCGCAGAACAGGAACACAGGAGAACTGCGGGCGCTTTTCTGTCCTGCTGCCCCGCACCCCCAGCCAGCACTGACCCACCGCAAGCACCCAAACATTTAAAAAACTATTCCATCCAGATTTCAGTATGTTGCTGCCACATTTTTGGATGTACGGTGCATGTTTGGCAGGCTAAATCAGCAGCTCCAGCAATAGGCTGGCATTGCATAAGATAAGGTTGGCACTGATCATATTTCCCAAAGTGCGTTATACAACCGTTTTTTATATCTGCGTTCAGGCCTTGTGCTACTGTACTCCTCTACGGATGCTGTGAGAAAATCATGACTTTGAAGCAGGCTGTTCCTCTTGTTGCATTATGAAAATTGTTAGTACCATTGGGATTCTGGTGGGTTGTGAAATTGCCACAAACATAATTTTGTACGATTCAACAATACACAGAGCGCACAAGAAGGTTCAGTTTTAATTGTCCGTGGTTCTCTGGAAATTGTACGCGACTGGCAGAGGGAAGCTGCCATAGATGCAGCGTAAAATTGGATTTTGCTGCTAATGCAATCAACCATTTCAATTAATTTGCCTGCCGTCAAAGAAAAATGAAAATTCTGACCACATTCGAACATGGAGTGTTGTAACCTTGCTGTGATATTGAGGGGGGACAAAAGCCTAAACATTTATCCAGAGTCAAATCCCTTTAACAGACCGGGCTTTGAGAGTCTCCAGCCTGTTCGGAGGGCCTGAAACAGTAATGAGGTTTGTCCTGCGCTGGCAGTTTGTTTTTGCAGTAGGGGGCAGATGAGGTTGGGAGAGCTTGGATCAGCCCTCTCCCTCTCTCCTGGTCCAGGGGCTCGGTGTCGGTTCTGAAAGCGGAGGCCACAGGGTTTGGGAGACTTCTCGGCTGCCTGGATACAAACCAGATGCAGCTTGCCTGTTTGGTTGTGTGTGTGTGTGTGTGTGTGTGTGTGTGTGTGTGTGTGTGTGTGTGGATCTGACGAATAGCAGGAAGCAGGGGGATTCTGGCAGCGCTCCATGCCTTAACTAAGTTAGGCTTTCACAGAAGAGGGGAAAAGTAGACACCAGTCACAAACACGGACAGGCAGCAGCACTTAGAGAGGTAGAGAAGGGTGTTTTTTTTTACTCTTTGATGAGCTTCATGGTAATTTGGAAAACACATTTTTATTTTATACAAGGCTGCATGAAGCGTGTGCAGCTGACATGAAAATCCCTGTTCTCTCTTTGTGGTTAAAGACCACCCACTTCAACAACCTTTGTGTTGTTGAACTCGTATTCACTTGTGGCTTTGCAATACTCAATTCTCCAATGCAATTTTGATAAACCATCCCTGACTTTATTTGTCATCATGTCAAGACTTGTATTTTCTTGGAGTCTAAAGTGGGCTGTGGACAAGCAGCCCCTGGTGATGAATGCTAAGGCCCGAGATGTCCTGCATGACCCCTGACCTCTCCTGTGAGCACTGGCACAACATACAGGGCTTATAGTCTGCAAAAACACACAGGCAGAGTTGGGAAGAAGGAGAGAAGAAACTGCAAGGGATGTGCTGGTCCCCAGCCAAAAAATGTTTTTATTGGCCCGTGCCTCTGAGTTTTGTCAGATCCTAAATGAATCCCTCTTTCTTTCTTTCTTCTCATGTTCTTTCTCTTTCCTTCTCGCGCTTTCGTTCAATTTGAAGGATTCAAACCGCTTTAGTGTCGCCAGAGCATTTAAAGAAAATAATTTAAAACCACTCTCATTCTTAAATAAGTAAAATAAGAAGTGAATGTATGAAAAGAATGCTATCATGTTCCCCCCTTTTGAAAAACCCAAACGATGAAGAAATGTTAATGGCTGTAAAACCTCTGTGTCCCTCGCAGGAAGATCTGTCTGCACTGTAAGTGTCGGCGTGAGGAGCATGTGGTGGCCGTAATGCCTCTGGAGATGGAGAAGACGGTCACCAAGCTGATGTACGACTTCCAGAGGAACTCCACCTCCGACGACGACTCGGGGTGCGCCCTGGAGGAGTACGCCTGGGTCCCCCCCGGGCTCAAACCGGAACAGGTACCCCACCCCTGCCTTTAGAGCCCGCACTGTGCTCAACGCCGCTCCGATATGAACGCGCCAGATAAACACATCGCAAAAGACCGTCTGATTGGACTGCGATGAATAGTGTTTATTTAAATCATGTTCTGTTAAATTGATTGGCTGTTCATGTGCAATTTGTTCAATAGAAGCATGTTGATTTTTTCAGTGGGCATTGGCTATTCATTGTCTGGGGTCAGCAGTGTACCTAAAGTCATCTCGCCATCACAATATTCAACAAAGTTATCGCATCTTGCATATTTTCCTCATATTGTGCAGCCCTAGCTCCCAGGGAAGAATGTATTTTTTATTTTTTTTGTCGCATATTTACCATTTCGGTTGTCGTCTTGGCAGCTTATTGCAGGTAGTAAGGTGACCACTTCGTAATGTTGTGTTTATTTTGCTCATATAAAGGTAACTGCTCTGGGTGCTCAGCCATTTTGTGAAATGGGGTCATTCCCAGTGCACGGCCTTTCAGAGTGGCCCCCGAACGGCTTCACTAGTCTCCCGACTAAAACGATGTAGCCGTGCGCTTTATTGGACATTGAAAGTATTTATAGATGTTATTTTCATTTTCTTCATTAACTGAGAGGGCCCCTTTATTACCAAGTGAACGAGTTGGTCAATAAATCATTATCTTATGGGGCGGCTTCTGTAGGGCGTGCAGAATGTGGCCTTTTCCCAGAGGTCACATGTGATCTAAAGTCAATTACTCCAGTCAGGGGACTGAGCTTCAAGCCCTTTGAGATAGAAAACTGTGCGGAATGGAATATCGGCTGGGTGACATGTCGGTGGAATAAATATAACTCACTCAAACTGTTGCCTTGGAGAGACATGATGTGAGTCAATATTAAGGGTGAAATAGCTGTAGGTATTTACTGTGCATTCATTATTTTATGCTTAGTAACTGTAGGTACTGTTTTACATGAAAAACACACCAGTGTTGCACCAGCACTGTTGAGCATTCTGTAGTTGTATCTTATGAATTACTTTTGAAGAAAGAATGAGGTGTGTCCATGGCAGTATATTACTGGCAGGTCAGATTGAGTACAGGATGAAAATGTGAAACTGAACATTTTTCCCACAACCCAAACCCTCCCAGGGATCCGTTCTTAAAACCAATTTAAGAGCTTTGATCCCTCTTATAGCCCTCCTTAAACCAGGACCTCTATTTCAGCCGCCCCAGTGTCAGACATTACACGCACTCTTCCTTATGAGGCTTGATAAACAGTGGGAAGTTGCCGGGAAGTGGAAGGTTCACTGCACATGCACACCCAACCCTCCATTAACAGTGTTTTCAGTGGGAAGGCCAAGCCTTCGCTTGGAGCTGTGCTCCTTAATTACCACAGGGCCACACAGTGCAGGCAAAGATAATGATTGCCTGCCTCACCAGTCATTAAATCCTAAAGCATTATTTTCCACAATTCGGACTTAGCCATTAGTTTAACCTCATCCTGTTACCTCACGCTATTGGAGGTGCATGTGTTCATCTGTTTAACAAGAATGTTTAACACATTTTCCCAAGTCTCCTCTCTTTCCCTTGCTCTCTCCTTCTTGCTCTCTCTCAATCTCCATCTCTCTCTCTCTCTCCATACAGTGTATATTTTTCTTGTATCTATTTCCCGTTTCCTTCTATTTCCATCTGTCACATTTTGTCTGCATACATTTCAGCTTTATTATTTCTTCTTTGTCTTTCTCCATCTCTCTCCTTTTCTTTATTTCTTCCTCTCCCGCCCAGGCTGATATATTGCCCCAAGCCTGTGCAGGCTCTTCCTGGTTTAGACAAACTTAGACTGATGTCTTCTCTGGATGGGACAGACAGCGGAAAAGGCTTTCCTGAGTCCTGGCCAAACTCCCCTCATCATCATCATCATCCCATCAAGGAGTGACATTCTCCCAGCCAGAGAAGCTCATCTGGTTGTGTTCAAACTTTATGGGGTGGAAAGCCGGGTCTTTCTCATTTCTGTTTGCTGTACCAGCACACCCTTCCAAAAACCGGCTGCGTTAGTTACAGTAGCTAAGCTGTGTTCAAGGAATATAGTGGTCTCGTATAGTGGTTAGGGAACCTGGCTTGTAGCTTAGGGGCCGTTGCAGATTTGATTCTCAGGTAGGCTACTGTTGTTGTACCCTTCTGAACCTAAGTTGCTTCAGTAAACATTTTCAGCTGTATAAATTGATATTATGTAGAAATAAAAGCTGTGTAAGTCGCTCTGTTAAATGTAAATATGAGCATTCCCTTTTGTTGCCTTCTGAATGACTGTTTTGGTTTGATAGCATTCATAATGGAGGCTGGTTCCTGTGATTGCATTTCCTGTTGAGAGACTGGGTTTGCAGTGCAAACGCAGTGTCACATCTTGCCAGTTGTTTTTGGATGCGATTACTGTGGTGTGCAGTGTTACAAATCCACAACTGTCAGTAGAGCTAGTTACCATGGCCACAAATAAGCTCACTCATTGGACAGTCAGAATTCCGCTTTCATGGGGAGCATTTCAGTGATGAGAATTTTTTTTTTTTTTTTTCAAGGTCACGATTCAATGGATTTGAAAGATTTTTGTTATTTTTCATTTTGCTTTTATATCCTGAATCATCAGGAAAAAGCAAGACATATATTTGTTCATGAGAACATAATATGCTGTGGGGTCCAAAAGTCTGTGACCACCAGTGGAAATGCTTCTATTTTTTTATACAAACTTTTAAATTAAAATGTATATTATCAACAGTTTGAGCGGAATGTTGAATCTTTGAAAAATGTACATGAATTTCAGAATTTCAGAATGGCAACATTCACTCAAGTTGGCATGGACTCCACAAATTTGTGAACCTGATTATCCATGTTATCCCAGCATTATTTGACAATGTTCCAAAGAGCATCTTATAATGTTACTGAACACTTTGCTTTTGTCTGTCTAGAAGTGTCCCCATAAATATTCACTGGGGTTGAGGTCAGGTGATTTTGGATTGTGCCTTGCTCTCCTTTGGTCTTCAAGTAGTTCTTGCAAAGCTTTGAAGTAACTTTTAATCTTCTGGGCTGTTTTTCTTGTGTATGTTTTTGCTCTTGCAGTATGTCATATCCTTTTCTGTGTTAGTTTTGATGAAATGGAAGGTGAATATATCCACAGACCATTATTTCTAAATTTATGCCATGCTACATAATTACCTTGTCCTTGTCATCATCTTTCTCTGTGTTGTTATTGTCAACACTGGGACTGCCACAGTTGTACAGTTATGTATCTGACAAGCAGTATATAGATCTCAGGTAATTATTGCCTCTTTCTGTTGTCATTACGTCTGTGTATGGTGAGAAGCAGCTAATTAAAAAATAAAATAAAAAAGGTGTGGTCAACAACTGTGGACCTGCAAACTTGCACCATCTATTGGTCCAATACTTCAGCCATGACTAATGCCTTCGAATCAGAGGGATGCACTTTGTCCTAATTACATGGCATATTTTTGATAATGAATCAAATAACGGTGATGAGATCATTGCTGAGACAGATCGCACAACAGCACTCTGATTGCCAAAAACCGTGATCACATTATACAGTACGAGCGGCAATTAAGGGCCGTATCTCAGACACCCGGCGCATTGTTTTTCCTTTAATTTGAAGCGTATTGTGAAAATTCCTCGCGCGAGCAGGATTATGGGACACAAAGCGTTCCCTTTGTCAGTGAGGCCGAGACCAGATTCAATTAACTCCACATTGGAAATCCATAAATCAAAGTGGTGTAATGGTGGTATCTGTGCGGAGGGAGAGGGGGGGAGAACAATGCTCACACTCAGTGCGTTCTGCCCGCGCACACAGGCGCCTGTGAAGGGCTCTGCTCCTGGGTTTATTTGTCTGGCCTAAGTGTCGGCCTAATGGGCAGAAAGCGGAGACCCGGAGCTGCGGCGGTGGTTTTTTTGTGTTGCTAAAACCGGCACTGTTCCCTGGCCCACCTCAGGTTCACCAGTACTACAGCTCCCTCCCGGAGGACAAAGTGCCGTATGTGAACAGCCCTGGAGAGAAGCACCGGATCAAGCAGCTGCTTCACCAGTTACCTCCGCACGACAACGAGGTGAGTGTTCGCCCGCTCACGCCCCTGTCCCTGCCCCTGCCGGCCTGGCCCTGCCTGCTGAACCCTGAAACACAGGCCCTCCTCTAAGGAAGCAGAGGCTGTGTCAGGCCTCTTGGAGGGTTATATGGTGGCATGACATGAGTCGCGGGTGCATGTGTGTGCGGGTGTGTTTGTGTCTGAACTCAAGGATACCACAGCCATGGCTTTTTGAATTTCATTTCATATTTGGAATTGGTGGCACACAACTATTTTGTGAAGTAGAATTTCTGACTAAATGCAGTGTTTTGACTCTTGTCAGTTGGATAGCATTTAGGTTCCAGTAATCTGCCGTTAATATTTAAGTTCTCTATCAAGTTCAATAATGCATTGAACTGTTATGCAACTGCCATTATAACAAGAATTGAGAATCGCTATGTTTGTTTTGTGAGTGGTGCCTCAGGACTTAATGGTGAGGGATGTGGATCGATCATTTATCGTGTTACCAGTACTGTCCTGTAACAGGACACTGATGAAGGCTGTAATGCTGAGTGGCCCATAGACCCCTGCCTGTCTCCTGCTCTCAGGTCCGCTACTGCAACTCCCTGGACGATGAAGAAAAGAGGGAGCTCAAGCTTTTCAGCGGCCAGAGGAAGAGAGAGAATCTGGGTCGGGGGAACGTGAGACCGTTTCCTGTGACAATGACCGGAGCCATCTGTGAGCAGGTGAGCCCCAGGGGACCGCCGCGGAGACGGGCAAAGCATGCTGGGAGGCCCGAAACGCCCCAGAGAGCCTCGGCACAAAGGAGTCACGTGCTCCTGCTTTGTGCTTTAAAGTGCCGCGTGGAAATCTGAGGGCCTTCTCATCCCTCCTGAATCCCCAGGTCCTGCCGTCAGGTCCCACCAGAAAATGACTAATGGCTGCTTCTTCTACATCTATTAATCTTTATCTTAGTTTCTCAAAGTTATCTTAAAGTTTTCTGTTTTTCTTCTGGCCTGTCGGTGCGTGCACCTGACTGGTGCTCGGGCGATGAGATCAATGTCCTAAAGATGAGCGAGTGACAAAGCTGGTTAAGCTGGATTAGTTTTCTCTGGCATGGGGTCAGGCCCTTCTGTTGCTACGCCAGAACAGATGTCGCTGTATTCTAGTTTTTCTATCTTGGATCCTTTTCTGTCATTCTTATTCAGTATTCATCGTGGTCCTTAAGATGAACTCCTGAATCCAGCGTGCTAGGCTCTCTGGGGATGTTGATATGTGCCATACTGTGTACTTCAGTCTATTTTGAGGTGGCTGCTTTGCCTCGGGGCTGTAAGCATCTTTTGAGCAAAGACAGTGCGTGTTTTACATATTTTGTAACCATGGCAGCAACAACAGCTTCATCAAATATTTAATACTGACATCTTTGGATGGAAGGAAGGCACTGGGAAACAGCTGAATGTTCTGGAATGTTCCTTAGTGGCTAATGTCAGCCGCATTGATGCATACTGATAGACTCAACAGCAGACTGCAGAATGTGTCCTTGGTTATTTATGTCCTGTATGGATGGCAGTCCTCTTTACGCAGAGAATAATAGCAGTGGGAAGAGGCAGATAGCACAGCCTGTCTCAGGCAGAAAACATTGATTTATGTTGGCAAAAGCAGTGTGTTCCATATATTTGCTCCATATATTCTGGACTCTCAATCTCACTCTGTCTATATCTCTATCTTTCATACTATCTCTCACTATATCTATATCTATCTATCCATCCATGTGTCTGTCTGTCTGCTGGCTGTATGACAGAACATATGCTGTCCCAGATATGCAGTACCAACATAGTAATCTTCAGAAAAGAAAATACAACCAGCTCACCCCATTTCTAAATAAACGGAAAGTAATGCAGCTGTAACGGGGTCTGATATGAGCCTGTTTCTGTGTGTGTTCCAGTGTGGCGGTCAGATAAACGGGGGAGACATCGCTGTGTTCGCCTCGCGGGCGGGTCACGGGGTCTGCTGGCACCCCCACTGCTTCGTGTGCAGCATGTGTGACGAGCTGCTGGTGGACCTCATCTACTTCTACCAGGATGGCAAGATCTACTGCGGCCGCCACCACGCCGAGCGGCTCAAGCCCCGCTGCTCTGCCTGCGACGAGGTGAGCGGGAAACGCAGCCCAGTCACTCCCCACACCGCCTCCACCGCCAACGCTAACGCTAACGGGGTCACGCATCGCCCCATGACCCCCCCACACCGCCTCCACCGCCAACGCTAACGCTAACGGGGTCACGCATCGCCCCATGACCCCCCCACACCGCCTCTACCACCAACGCTAACGCTAACAGGGTCACGCATCGCCCCATGACCCCCCCACACCGCCTCTACCACCAACGCTAACGCTAACAGGGTCACGCATCGCCCCATGACTCCACTGCCAACGCTAACAGGGTCATGCATCGCCCCATGACCCCCCCACACCGCCTCCACCACCAACACTAACAGCATCGCCCAGCCCAGCCCTCCTGCTCACTCACCGCTCCCCTTAGCAACAGCATTAGCTACAGCGTTAGGTCAGAGCACAGCTGTAGGCTAGCCTGGTCCCAGCCACACAGTCTGAGTGCAGTCCCCACTCTAACCCTGCCTGTTTGTTTGATTGTTTTCCACAGGAACTAGCTGAAATTCCACCCTTGACAGATCTCCGCTATGTTATTCTTCCGTGATTTGTGTGCCATATTAATGGCTAGATAAGCTCAGGGGGTAAAAAAGAATGAGTGAAGACGGATAGAGAGCCGGAGCGGTCTTCAGCCAGAGCGCACAATTAACGACGCACAGACTGCGGTGCGTTTACCTCGGAGACGGCTATAAATCCCCCGGGTTTTATAATGACATCTCGCTCCAGATATGCGGCTGCAGCGCTGCAGCTCTCCGGGAGCCGGGCCAATGCCACAGCCGGGGCCTTGACGCATCGGCCCGTCATCCTCCCGAACGCGCCCAACGCTCGCGGTACGGTCTGCGGCGTGACGAACGACCTCTCCTCTGCTTCCCGTAGATCATCTTCGCGGACGAGTGCACGGAGGCGGAGGGGCGGCACTGGCACATGAAGCACTTCTGCTGCTTCGAGTGCGAGACGGTCCTGGGCGGCCAGCGCTACATCATGAAGGAGGGCCGGCCCTACTGCTGCGGCTGCTTCCAGTCCCTGTACGCGGAGTACTGCGACTCGTGCGGGGAGCACATCGGTACGGCCCCATTCATCAACCGCGCTTCGCCGTTAATGCCCTCGCCGACGCGCGCTTTCAAAGTAGGACAAATTTGTGTTCGGCAGTGGCTTTTCAACAGCAATTACGCAGATGAGAGAAACTCAGGAGGCTTAAAGGAGTAAGACATTAAGCGTGGGTATCGAATTATACTACAAAAGCTTTCTAGGTTTGTTCCTGAAAGGAAATGTATACCTGTTCGGCTAGCGAATGTAACACATTTTTTGAGGAGAAAAATTTGAGCTGCCACATAACTTAACAGTCTTTTGTAGACATGGTGGACTGGCCTCCAATAAGGCTAACACAGCTGTGTTTTGGCATATCAGCGAAGAAAAATTTGGGCCGTAATTATTTGTTACATGGGATACAGAGTATTGCAGTAAGTCATTATAAATTGAAACTGTAAGGAAACATGTTGAAACCAGATGGAAGCCATTTGGGGGGGAAGCTATTTTCCCTGAAACCACAGAACAGTTAGAATGATATGTATTCCTGTATCAGTATCCCATAAGACTACACTATACCTTAAACTCACAAGAACTTAAACTCACAAGAATATTTCTTTAAAACTATAAGGCCCATAAAGAATAGAATTAGGAAGCTGCGATATTGAATCAGTATTTAATGAATATCCCTATTCATTATTAAAGGAAATGCACTCATGTTCTTCTTTGCTTTTAATTTCCACACACTATCAACATCCTCCATGTATTTAGTGTTCATTAGGTGTGCAGTGTGTGCACTGTGTATGGTATATGGCTCCGCTCACTTCCTGTTTTGGCCCTCAGGTATAGACCAGGGTCAGATGACGTACGACGGGCAGCACTGGCACGCCACCGAGTCGTGTTTCTGCTGCGCGCGCTGCAAGAAGTCTCTGCTGGGCCGGCCCTTCCTGCCCAAGCAGGGCCAGATCTTCTGCTCGCGGTCCTGCAGCGCGGGAGAGGACCCCGACGGCTCTGACTCCTCCGATTCGGCCTTCCAGAGCGCCCGGTCCCGCCAGTCCCGCCGCACCGCCAAGGTGGGCCAGAACGGCGCGCAGCCCGAGCCCTGCCAGTCCGCCCCGGCCCCGCCCGCCCCGGGCCGCTTCTCCGCCGACATCGACCCGCTGTCCCTGCAGATGGACCTGCTGAGCCTGTCCAGCCAGGCCCCGAGTCTCAACCGAGAGCCCCAGGCCTGGAGGAGCCAGGGCGAGCTGTACGCCTACGAGGGCCGGAACCAGGCCACGCCCAGCCCGCTGCAGCTCCTCAGCCAGTGCAACGTCAGGACCTCCTACAGCCCCGCCCAGGCCCCCGGGAACCCGGCCTGCCCAGACCCCAGGGCCAAGGAGCCCGGCGGGGGGAAGAGGCCCCCCATCTCCGCCATGAAGGGACAGTCCCTGAACGACGGCTGGTTCCACCAGGGCGCGGAGGAGTACTTCCCTCCCAAGCTGAAGACGCAGGGGAGCTTCGACGCGGAGGCGGCCCAGAACGGCTTCGCCGACAAGCGCTCGGTCAGCCTGCACGTGTTCCAGAGGGACGCGCGCGACATGCCGCCGCAGCTGGGCCGCAGCAGGAACCCCATCAGCGCGCTCAGCTTCAGCGAGCAGCTCACCCCCCTGGAGCAGACGCCCCGCGGGTCCATGGAGTCCCTCGCCCTGTCCAACGCCACAGGTACAGCCTTACACTACACCTCATGACCTTCAGGCTGTTTCGTTCTTTTTGCTGTCCTTGTGCTTATATTGGGAGAAGTGACACAAGGTCTAGTCTCATCTGTTTTTCCTTGTTCTGTGTCAGCTTGTCACAAAGGAAAAAGATATTATCAGTGATACCATATGCTTTCTGCAGAGGAACATTTTTACCACTAAATTAGATTTGCACTAAACTAAATTAGATCTGCAATGCAGCGATGATAAATGATGATACATCTCAATTCTGTTAGCCATTTTGACATAGTTGATTTTTAATTGTGTTGCTATATATACCGCAGCACCTGTAGCTGAATAGGAGATATTTTCAGAACTAATTTTAGAGAATTTTTCACAGATAAGCATGCTGATTTCTACTAGTTTAGGCTGCCAATAATGCTAGTGTTCTCCGTTTTGTAGGAACATCGGCGGATGGCGGCACCAAACGGCAGGAGCACTTGTCCCGGTTTTCCATGCCGGATCTGAGCAAGGACTCTGGGATGAACGTGTCGGAGAAGAGCAACATGGGAACGCTGAACTCGTCGATGCAGTTCCGGAGCTCAGAGTCCCTGCGGAGCCTGACCTCGGCTCAGCCGTACGGGGATCTGGAGCCGACGGGGCCCCTGAAGTACCCTTTGCAGTACCGCCAGTCCCCTGCCATGGCCCGTCTCCAGCAGGGCTTCTCCTACCCGCAGGAGGACCGCCACAGCCTGGCGGGAGGGGCCCCTAACGCGCGGCTGGCCCCCCTGAGCGAGGGGCCCCGCAGACGGGCCGGGGGCCTGGAGGAGCCCCGCCGGAGACACCACCACCACCACCGCTCCCGGCGTTCCCGACGTTCCCGCTCGGAAAACGCGCTGCACCTGGCGGCCGAGCGACAGCCCCAGGAGCGGCCCCGCCCGCACGCCCGCGAGGACTACGACCGCTTCCCCCCGCCCCGGGGCCCCAGGGACCGCTTCCGGCAGGACCCCTACCGGCCCTGCCCGCGGACCACCTCCGACCTCACCCTGCAGAACCCCGGGGCCCACCGCCCGGGGCCCTACGCCTGGGACGAGTACGAGGACGAGGACCGCTGCTCCACCTGCTCCTCGTCCTCCGAGTCGGACGACGAGGGCTACTTCCTGGGCGAGCCCATCCCCCGCCCGGTGCAGCTGCGCTACCTGACCAGCCAGGAGCTCCTGCACAAGTACAGCTCCACCGGCCTGAGCGGGCAGCTACACACACGCAAACGCAGGAAGAGCAAGAACTGCATCATCTCATAACACAGCGCCGTCCCTGTGAACACGTCTGCGGGAGAGCCCCCCCAGCCCCGAGAGCTGCAGGGTATGCCGTTTCTCTTTCATTGTTACTCAGCACTTAATGCAGCCGTCAAGGCAACTGGTAAATAAGTTTGTCTGCTTTCTTCAGGCAGAAATAGTTGCTGATTTTCTGGTATAAAATAGAAACCTGCAAACCCTGGCTCTCCGGGGCTGGTGTCGGCCGTGCCTAATTTATACTCTGCAATTAAAGCCACAACTCTTGAATTGCTTTTAGTAACGTAAGGATTTTACCCGTGAGCAATATACTGTAAGGTAACCCATTGACAGCACAAAATGTTGCATGTTTTTTTCCCCCTGTTAACCGTTTCAGTTTTAACCTGAGCCTATTTCCATAAGCTCATGTCTTGCACTCCACCCAACTGCCAACATCCTAATCAGCGCCGTTGTACAATCACGATATTTGTTACCCTCTCAAGCTCAGTAAAGTTCAGTATAGTTCTGCTCTTTTTGCGATGTGGGTTTTAGTACTTAACCAGTACTTTAGTACTTTAATTCGGTTCTATAAAATGTATATAAATAAGTTCACTAAGTTAAGGATGTAACGGTGTAAATATTATGTAAATGAGGTCCCACATATTTTTATATTTTGTATCGATAGAATCATTCATGTATTATAAAATGTAGAAATAGGAACGCATGCCCGTTTATTTGCTGATCTTGTCTTGCGTTGTAATTAAAGAGTATTTCAATGAACAATTTCAACGTGATTGCCTTCATTTGTGGGGTTGCCTTGCGTGGCTCTGGGATATATCTGTGTTTTTTTTTCTAGGTCCATACGCTCAGTTCATAATTTCTCAAACATAATTGGAGCTTAGATGGTCACACCTGAGCAAATGTGACCATGTCATTTTCATGTTAATTACAGTGATCATAGCCGGCCATTTACAGCTGTGCATCCATATGCCAAAATGGATGATGCTAGGCTGCACTGCGGAGACCAGCAGAAGGCAGACGATTGGCTGTTGCTGTCGGCACAATTCATTGATGCCTGCATGGGTTATGGCCCCCAGGGGAATCCCTGATTGCACACTCAAATACTCTTGAATACTCAAATGGACTGATTTGGGAAATGCGTCTTTGCTCTCAGTTGAGACTTGAGCCGTCGGAGCTTGTTTTATTTTTAACATTGGAATCAATTGTTCTCTAACAATCAATCAAACGATTCCCGCAGTGTACATAATTAGCGGATTGACGTCACCGTATTGGTAAGTTTGGAATGTACTTACACATTCAAATATAAACCAAATGTCGCTGCGAACATTGTGGGTCGCGGTGACACGCTGTCACTGGACTATAAACCGAGGGCCTCCAGGGTTCCAAGGGTTCGGGAGTTTGTCTGTAAAATCCTGGAGGACCGTGCCAGGATGCTGGTGAGGAGGAGCACTGACACTGCATCACTGTTTCCAAAGCAATGAATACAAAATAAACTTTCAATCTTCACGTAGCAGCCCTGCTATTGATCTAGAGCACAGTTCCTCTCCGGGGGCGGTTAGCAGATGAAATGTATGTGAAACTCATCTGCTTCCCAGGCATTTTTAGCCTCAAGTCGTGTTTTTATTTTGTTGGATTTTTGCTGGGATTTTTTTCTCTTCAGGCACTAATGTGTGTGATTAAATTGCCTATTCCAATAGGCACAGAACCTGCCTGATACAGAATTGGAACAGTTTGTTCTGTTTTTTTAAATGAAGTTGAGGCACATCTGTAACGTATACTGTATAGATTTTAAAGGTATATATTTCTCCCAATTTTTTGTCCCCAATTTAGAATAGTCTGTTTTGCTTTTATCGGAGCAGCTTTGCTACCCACCCCCCATGCAATGAGCACTGCAGTTGAATCATGTAATGTCCTCCAAGGCATTGATCTACTGACCAGTAACAATGCTGCCGTCTGCAGGTCATGCAGTACTACAGGACAGCTAGCGCCAATCAGTGGAAAACAGTATCTCTCACTGACAGCGGCTGGAGTGAGAGCTGTTTCATCAGATATGGCTAAACATGAAATGCTGTGTGTACATCATTACAGCAATAAGCATAATCCATTGAATTAAAACAATATATTATGCAATTCAATACCATTTGAGTTGACAGGAGTTATTTAAATTGAAAAGTAATGCAAAAACATAAAAGGCCTGTTTCACAGCAAAATATGGTAGAATGCAAAATCATGCTTTTGTGAATGTGTTGTGTCACGTCCGCCTGCATGGATGACGTGCGTGGAAGAGGGCCATGTCCTGGATAAACCGCTCCATGGCTTCCACACAATACAGGTTTATATCCCTCAGGTTTTCCCACAGGAAAGAGGGAATCGGTTGATCCAGAAACAGGTCTTTGGCAATGACCATTCTTGCCAAAGGTTCCAAAGTTATCCAAAGTCTTGCTTGTACACAAGCGCAATGCAACGGCATGTTTATAAAGCTAAACAACAAAGCTTGCCCCTTCCAGGTATGATTCAACCATCAACCAAAATGTATCTATACACAGCTGTTGAATATAATAACATCATTATACTTTAAAAGAATATAACAATAATATAAACGTTCCGACTGGTCAGTAACTGCCTCATCTTTATATCCGGTGTAACAGACAATAGTCTCTCCTTGTCTGTTGTTAATATTCTGAATGTCCTATGCTCTGCAAATCATTATGAGAACCTGGAAATTAATATAATGGTAAAAACATAAGTGCAGGTAAAAAAATTAATAATATTATACTGTGCATAGAATAACCTCCTCTTTATGGTCCTTGAAAATATTTTCACCTTGAATATTGTTTTTAGCAGTGTTGTGTGGAGGCGTGAGTTATGATTTCAAGAAAATGGTTCCATGTTCTGTTTTTTTTATAGATTTATTTTGTAATACTTCCATAATACAGTACAGTGGCAGCAAGTCCTTTAACTCATAGGAAAAGACAACAAAAGCGCTTTCAGTTTCGTCTCCTGTAACTGCTGTTCTGATTGGACTGGTGTGCCGAGGGAGTTTTGTTCATCTTTGCCTCCCGTGGTGATGACACAGTGTATTTTACATTATAGAAGAGTTAATGCAAAACAGGATTGCCATGACAACAGACAAAAGAAATATTGTTTATGTAAATAGAGCTATTCAACAAATGCATATTAGTCATGGTTTTTGTGGCTCAATGCTGGCGCTCCTTTCAAATATATTTATTTCACAGGCTGTAGTCGTAAACGCTCGGTTGTAATGTATAAGGAACACTGAGTTCAGGGTAACAGCTGTGCTAGCCTTTCCTTTTGAACATCTAGTTCAACATAGAGCAAATTATTTGCTGACGCAACTCAACCTTTAAAAGTCCTACAACTGCAATTTAAAATATGCAAATTTCTAACTTTTGTGAGAAAGGATCTATTTAAAAATGTACAATTTTATACTAATAGCACCAAGTCCTTCTAAGTTGCTTGTTCTTTATGAGGGCAAAAGTGAAGCTTTTAGAGAAATTCTGGAAGGTGCCTGAAAGCCATAATTACCAGTCCTTTGGAGCACTGCACCAAATTACAGCTCAGCGCGGACGGACTAAAATAGCCTGATTCAATTATTTACAAATGGGGAATGCTGGTGCGTTATCGGCCGAGCGGTGGAGGCATGTGAATGAGAAACGCGTGAGCGTAGAAGGACATGCTGACTCGCAGCTTGCCCGGCGTCATGTGTGTTCAATTACGGCCGAGAGGATTAGCACCGCAGCCCCCTGACCACAGTGCACGAACCCCATTTATTAACTCATATCTGACCTCGAGAACCTACGGAAAGAAGGATTTATGAATGTAATAACAAAACGAGGGGGGAAAAAAAGCACTGAGGCAGGTTGAGATTTGATTTACTGGCTTGCTCCGCATTTTTCCTTGGTTTTTTTCAATTCTGTGTTTTCACCTTGGTGTTGATATTGAATTAGAGTAGCCTTCGTTGGGCGGTTTGTGAACCATAGGCTTGGTACGTCTGATGTCGTTGTCTTAAACCGTACATAATCCTCAGACATAAGGATGGTTGGGGATGGGGATTTCCTTGACTGGTCGTCCATCTTCACTAATGAAAAAAGTCTACAGTACGTGTGCCACTTCTCTGAGGTTATCATGGTAATTATGTGTGACTGTAAGCCCCTCTGTGGTTTTATCTCAATCTGCAAAGATACCTCCCACCCATACTTTCTACCAAAGCCCCCACTCCACCTTCTGCTACTACTCTGTCCTCTACACATATAAGGGAGACACTACTTTGCTTTTATGAATATGTCAATACTTGTACAATGTAAAATGTGAAACAGAGCCCATTTATAATCAACAAGTGTAATATTAACTTAAATCAATTTGTACTGTAACAAAATACGTTTTTTGTCCAAGAACTAAATGGACAACCTTGCACAGCTAAACCTAAAACATTTTTCAAAAGCAACTCTAAGGAAAATGAGAGAAAAAAGAAAATATATCTAAATGGGTTAAGGGGGGGCCATGGTTCAATCTGAAAAGGTGAGTCTTCAGTCTGTGTCTGAAGATGGGCAGGGCTCCTGCTATTTGCCCTTCAATGGAAGGTCATCTAACCATCAGGGGGCCAGAATAGACAGGAGATGTAGCCTGGAAGGAAGGGGAGGTTCCAGACATCCAGAGATAGCAGTACGGAGGTCTGGTTGGTGCGTAGAATCTGAATATATATTGACAATATAACCGCAATTTATTTAGCTGTCCGATAGGCTTTTAGCAATGTTTTGAATTTGAAGTGGCTATATGTGTAGATATAGGCCATTGGTACACCGTAGGTAGCCAGTTGAGGGAGATCACAAGAGCAGTGACATGCCTGAGTCTGCTCATCAAATGAGAAGTAGCATTCTGGATGAGCTGCAAAGTGTAGAAGACTATGTACACTTAAGGGATCACTTTTAAGCAATGTATTATGAATATATTGTGAATACTCTCCATGCTGTTGTAACAATTTGGATTACATACGTTCCCTCTACAAGAGGCATGAGGCAAGTAAGGAGGGAGTCTAGAGGAGAGCTCAGTGGCTGGATTAAGGGCTGGGTGAGTAGATTGGAAAGAATGGACACGTTCTCCTAATTTTGTACATGAAGAACCTGCATGCCCAGCACACTGCCATGATGTTCTCAGAGAAGGACAATTTGTTGGCCCAGGCCACTCCAAGGTTCTTAGCAGATGAAGATGGGCACACAAGGTAGTCTGGGGAGAAAGCAGGGGTTGGTGGTCAGTCATGTCAAAAGCTGCAGAGGGGTCAGGGAAGATTAGAACAAAGGAGAGTGAAGCTGCCTCTGCAGCATGGAACTCCTCACTGACTGCAAGGAGGGCAGTCTCTGTGAGAGCTCAGCCCTGAAGGCAGTCTTGCGACAGTGGAGGAGGAAAATGAGAGAATTTGTTAGTGTTTTGGCGAGAAAGGATATAAGAGTAACAGGGCTGTAGTTCTGGATGGCAGATGGGTCATGGCTGGTTATCCTGAGCATGGGGGTGGACAGGGATGAGTTCATCAGAATCACTTGGCTGGTGGGATAGGAGCTGAGAAAGGTCAGCATCTGTAAGAGGAAGGTTGGGGTATTTAGTGAAGAGAAGGGGAACGTTATCTGGAGAGAGGATTGGCCATGCATTAATGTGCATTTAACTCTTACAGTACTTTTTCCACAAGGTTTTGCATAAATAAATCCTGCTTAAAGATTTTCCCATGCATGGTGTTACATATAGCTAAAAGCCAGATTGATTGTAAACCAATTCAATAGGGTTTTGCAAAAATGGAATACCTGGAATCTAAACACAGACACAATAATTATCCTTTCCAGGCCTGGTATTCTGGCTGCAGATTAGAGTTCTTCTCACACTGTGAAAAGCTTAGTCCAAACACTCCAATGGTCGACTCAGCTTCCAAAGAGTCCTGGTAGGTTATTCTCTTCATTAAGAGCTCTGTGTAAAAACAATACTTGCCAGTGTCAGCATGAAATTTAGCTTCCATGAATTTTCTACCTATTCTTCCTGCTTTTCTGCCAGGACTCAACCTGAAACAACCGTGACCAACAGGATACAACATCCTCTGCACATGAAGCACCATTGCCAGCGTCATTATTTGTGTGCAATTGTGAAAAAATATTTACCATTTAATTCATGTGTGCGTATTATGTAGAGTGTTCATATTTTAATTGGACCTATTTACAGTTCATAATCCGTAGATCAAACAGGCTCAGAGGCATTAAGAACTAACATGCTGGGTACTTTTTATCCTCCTCTGCCAAGAGCCCCATCTGGTTCTCATGGATGTCATGTACCCAGCCGCCCGGCCATAACTAATGACATTATCGAGCCCGAGTCCCCAGGGGGTCCCATCTGCACGCCACCTGCACCGCGTCGCGAGACTACCTGCCCCCAGACCCCTCGCTCGCAGCAGCCCACTGCCCGCGGTTACCATGGAGATTAGAGGAGCGAAAAGGAGAGCCGCTCCTTGAGCAGGGACGGTATGAAGGAATTCTCCTTGCCTGAATTGTTTTCATTATTTCTTCCGCTCCTTGTTAAGTATTCATGAGCCAAGGGGGAAGTATCGACTGTTTATCCCTCTCCCTCTTGTATATTCGTAAGCATTACGGGTCTTTTCCGCCAAGCGCAACCTTTTGAACCCAAAATGCTTGACTAGTAGCCGAGTAGCCTTCGTAATTCAGACCGACTCAAAGAGAATGCCGATTGTAGTGGACAGTTTGTAGTGGACAGTTTCTCGTGATAATTACAAAGAAGTTTGAAACCCACTGCTGCGGGCCACAAGGACAAACTCCTTCATTCTTTCTCTCATCCCGAGGAGAGTCAGTCATGATGGATGGACCACTTTAGCTCTCAGCACTAAATGTGCTAGAGAACATTTTTGATGCGTTCATTCCTGGACATGTTTTTCTTATTTTCAGTCTGCTTGACTCCCGTTATGATTCCAGTGAATCAGACTGTTGTTTATTCTTGTCCACGCCACATTGTACCCAGTGTGGTTAAATAGACTGTCTCCCGTGCTCTTGATAAAATGAAATATGCCTAAAATATCCTCACAGACTAACATGGCCTGTAATTTGCATCTTATATCCATATAAACGAAACACCCAGTCCAATGTATACAAGCTATAGAGCTTTTAGACTGAATAAAATTATGTATACTATATGATTTGTAAGGCACATTTATGCAAATGTGATCTGCGTGAGCATGATCCTTCAGGGTGGAAATGGGAGATTTATTTTTTAATACTGCAAGTGTTCTTCGTATAGCATTTACTCACATATATTTATGTGCATTATTTCATTTTACACTGGCCAGGCAATGTCCTCTAGGAGGATACAGAGGTCATTCTTCTAAATAGGTATTTGCTTCACTTCACCGCTGAATGCCTTTTAAGGCCCATCTTTCTTAGGAGATAGATTTAAAATCCACACTACCCTCAACCAGAAAGGCTTGTGTTGAAAATATTACCCATCCTCACCTCTACAATTCCTCCCCTCATTTTGTAAAATGCTCTGATCCTCAGAGGAGTCTACTGCACAACCAGGATGGGCTCCTTTCCATCTCCTGCCTTGCTAACACATATCAGTAAACACTTAAATAAACTTTAAACTTTAAAACTTAAAATACTTAACAAGCCTTAAAATTGGCGCAGCTGCAAATATAGCCATAGACTGTGTACCATGAACCATGACACCATTGTACCATGAAGGTACAGGTAAATTTGTTCTGCCACTGAAATCCCAGTCCCGGTCACATTCACAGACTATGAGGGCTCAGTCTGCCGTCAGAGAAAGCACTTTTTCTGACTGAGTCACTGTGGAGGCCCAGTGTCTAATGTGCTCTAACTGTAAGCCTTAAAGCAAGCATTATCAGCACCAGGAAGAGGGGAATGACCTTCTATTCCGCTTCGTGCTTGAGTTGCCTATTCAAGACCCCTCTAATTATCATAGCTTTTAATTATCTCCCCTGTAACGCTCTTTCCATCTGCCACATTCTTACCCCTACTTAGTCAAAATACTTCCTGTCTTCACTGTCAACACAAGTAAAACATACGTTTCCTTAACCCTGTGTCCTTTATCACTTCAACAAAATCAATCAGTAATATGTGGCCCACACGCACACACACATGAAGTATTTTAATATACTGAGCTATGCCTATTTCTCAATTCCCCCCCAGGCGATAAATAAAGTTTTTTATTTAAGTAAATTGAATACATGCACACACACGCAAACTCACATGCACATTCTCTCTCTCTCTCTCTCTCTCTCTCTCTCTCTCTCACACTCACACACACACACACACACACACATACACATACACGCACAGGAAAGAAAAATAACCAAGAAGAAAAGCATGGCCCACATTTCACCCCAAAAAGCCATTAGGACAAGGTTCCTAAGGCACATTATCACTGCTGTGTAGAGAAGTGTACATCTCAGTGAATTCTGTCACCCGTAAAAGCCACAATAGTGCAGACCTACATTTACAGAACATTGCTCAGCAGCATTTTATTATAGTTTTATGTTACTGAAGAATGTAATGAAGAATACTTCTCACAAAAAAAGTGTTTATTTGCAAAAGGAATTCCTTATTATATTTTTTTGTGTCATACAATTATTATTATAAAGCCCCACTTGTTAAATATTTGTTGCTTTATTTAAAAGGCTGGACTGTCATGTTACCCTGAGAAAATGGTTCACTTTATAAATACAGTACAACTAGACCGCATATTCCCCCATAAAATAACATTGGGTACTATGACACTTGACACAAGCAGGATTTAAGAATACGTGTGGGGTCTGAGTTGTAAAGATCAGTGGAGGCCAGATCCCTTCAATCCACTGAATAATCAGAAGCAAATGCCATGGCAGGTTCTGCCTGCAGTAGAGTCAGTCTGCTGGCAAGGGGAAACACCACTAATGACTCCAGCTTTGGGAACTTGTCATCAGGATCAAAGATATCATTTTATCCTAGTCATTATCTGTGTAATACCTGACAGAAGACATCAGTGTGATAATAAATAGTCATTAGGATTGTGTTCTAACCCCATCTCCATTGGCAGTGGCAATGCCTTCTGTACATTCCACGTGTCTGTCTGGTATGGTGTGAGATATATCTGGAAGCCCAAACAAAAGCCGTTTTCAAAGACAAATTGATGTTTATAGGTATGTATTTTGTGCTGAAGAATTGATGCTTGGCTTGACCCCCGGATTGGCGCAGGCTGTGAAAGATCTGGCTCTGAGCACAGACAGAGGTATGTCATTAGCAGACTATGACCCGGTCACATCATTGGCTTTATCCTGCCATGGTGGAGTTAACTCAGCCAGAAATCCTCTGGTTACAGCTGCAAATGTGACCCCTAGTTGTTCACTGAGAGCCTGGAAGATAAAAGCTGTCGTCAGTCAGAGTCGTACCTCTCCTGCAATCAACACTATCTCTACTGTAGTACATTTTTTGGCTTGTAGTGTGGAAAACTACTCAATGGCTCATGGGTAACAGTATGTGGATTGCATATTCTCATACTGAATTTAATTCCACCATAAGTGATTTGAAAGGGAATAATGTGTTGTTGCTGAATAACAGAAATAGCAATGGCGTGTTGTGTAATGTGAACTATAAATTAATCATGACCATTTTTTTCCATGGAGATCAACAATGTTATTTCCAAGTGTTTACATCATGGTATATTTTAAATTGATATTGATTTATATTCCAGCAACAAAAAAAGATTATAGAATCTATATGTTTCTACAATTTATAAATCTGCCTCACAACATGTGACCACAGTGTTTCTATGTATGGAGTGAGCTTTGGTGCTGCTTATTACATGGAGTTGGCTCCAAGCCAAATTTCTGTCACAAAAGACCTCAGAGTCACCCGCCATCTCTGCAGTATGCTAGTAGCTACATCCACTAGAGCTGTAAGACAGCTCTGTCAAACGCTGCTCACCTGCAGTATATGCAAATATCTTTTCACCTGCACTGGAACTGTCTCTGGAGAGAACAACCGTGAGAAGGGCCTATGTGTGCCATATTTCTATTCAAATTTTTGTTTAATAGAAAAGGCAGGCATTGCCTTTTTGGAAAGCTTTTCTGAATCGGTCATATTATTTGTGAAGGCATTGTAGCCACTCTGTTACTGGGGTGTAGCCTTGGTGACAGGTAAGACATTTGAGGAAATGCTATTTTTTTGCATTTTTGCATTTATTAGGTATTTATTAGACTTTTTAGGCTTATTGGTCTTCTGCTGCTGTAGCCTATTCACTTATGTGGTTTGATGTGTTGTGTGTTCAGAGATGCTTTTCTGCATACCACTGTTGTTATGTGCTGACAGGAAGGTGTAAGCTGTCACCTTCCTGTCAGCTTTGACCAGTCCGGCCCTTCTCCACTAACCTCTCACATTAACAAGGCATTTCTGCCCACAGAACTGCTGCTCAGTGGATGTTTTGAAAAAATTTTCCTACATTCTCTGCAAGCTCAAGAAACAGTTGAAAATCCCAGGAGATCAGCAGTTTCTGAGATATTCAAATCTCCCTGTCTGGCACCAACAATCATTCCAAGGCGAAAGTCACTTATATCACATTTCTTCCCCATTCTGACATTTGGTCTGAACAACAGCTTTTATGCATTTAGTTGCTGCCACATGATTGGCTGATTAAATATTTGCATTAACAAGTTGGTGTACAGGTCTACCTAATAAATTGCTCGGGGAGTGTATTTGATAGCTTATTGGCCGACACTTTATTTTCCACGTGGTCCATTTGTAGCAATCTTCATACCATATTCTGATATAGATTAGTACTGCCACCTGGTGATCATCTGCTGTTATTGCATGGCCATTAAAAAGAGGAAGGAGGGAGGAAGACGGTGAGATAGAAGTGTTCACACACATACACTCTTTTCAGAACAAGCACACCATTCTATCAGCCAAAGAACTCTGAACAGCTCCTCTCTTTCATCATATTTGACTGGCTAGCTGGTCAGGGTTGGAGAGAGGGCTCAAATTTTCCTTTGCAAGGGAGTCTCACATGTGTGGCAGTATGTGACCTCTGTAACCTGAAGCCATGTCTTTCAACTAAACACTTCTTTCTAAAACTTAAAAAGGTGAGGAAAAGACACCAGGTACACAGATGACTAGTTACTCACCATATGAGAGTTTGCAATACAGTATTCAAATGTATAGCAGTAATCACAGCATGTACAAAATCATTATATTTAACTTCACTTGTCTGAAGATGGGCAAGGTTTCTGTTGCTCTGACTAATGGAAAGCTTGTGCCTGGAAGTATGGCACACAGGCTTAGGAGAATACCATGGTAGGTATACAGGCTCTGGTGATCTTTTGAAGATATACAGTCAGGTCCATAAATATTGGGACATCAACACAATTCTCCTCTTTTTGGCTCTATACACCACCACAATGGATTTGAAATTAAACTAACAAGATATGCTTTAACTGCAGACTTTAATTGAGGGTATCCAAATCAGGTGAACCGTGTAGGAATTACAACTGTTTCGATATGTGCCTCCCGCTTTTTAAGGGACCAAAAGTAATGGGACAATTGGCTGCTCAGCTGTTCCATGGCCAGGTGTGTGTTATTCCCTCATTATCTCATTTACAAGGAGCAGATAAAAGGTCTAGAGTTCATTTCAAGTGTGCTATTTGCATTTGGAATCTTGTTGTCAACTCTCAATATGAAATCCAAAGAGCTGTCACTATCAGTGAAGCAAGCCATCATTAGGCTGAAAAATCAAAACAAACTCATCAGAGAGATAGCAAAAACATTAGGTGTGGCCAAATCAACTGTTTGGAACATTCTTAAAAAGAAAGAACACCCCGGTGAGCTCAGCAACACCAAAAGACCCGGAAGACCACGGAAAACAACTGTGGTGGATGACAGAAGAATTATTTCCCTGGTGAAGAAAAACCCCTTCACAACAGTTGGCCAGATCAAGAACACTCTCCAGGTGGTAGGTGTATGTGTGTCAAAGTCAATAATCAAGAGAAGACTTCACCAGAGTGAATACAGAGGGTTCACCACAAGATGTAAACCATTGGTGAGCCTCAAAAACAGGAAGACCAGATTAGAGTTTGACAAACAACATCAACTTCAGACAAAGATCAACTTGTACCAGAATGATGGGAAGAGAAGAGTATGGAGAAGGAAAGGAACTGCTCATGATCCAAAAAATACCACCTCATCAGTGAAGCATGGTGGTGGTAGTGTCATGGCGTGGGCATGTATGGCTGCCAATGGAACTGGTTCCCTTATATTTATTGATGATGTGACTGCTGACAAAAGCAGCAGGATGAATTCTGAAGTGTTTCGGGCAATATTATCTGCTCATATTCAGCCAAATGCTTCAGAACTCATTGGACGGCGCTTCACAGTGCAGATGGACAATGACCCGAAGCATACTGCGAAAGCAACCACAGAGTTTTTTAAGGCAAAAAAGTGGAATGTTATGCAATGGCCAAGTCAATCACCTGACCTGAATCCGATTGAACATGCATTTCACTTGCTGAAGACAAAACTGAAGGGAAAATGCCCCAAGAACAAGCAAGAACTGAAGACAGTTGCAGTAGAGGCCTGGCAGAGCATCACCAGGGATGAAACCCAGCGTCTGGTGATGCCTATGCATTCCAGACTTCAGGCTGTAATTGACTGCAAAGGATTTGCAACCAAGTATTAAAAAGTGAAAGTTTAAAGCTGAAAGTCTGCAGTTAAAGCACATCTTGTTTGTTTCATTTCAAATCCATTGTGGTGGTGTATAGAGCCAAAAAGATGAGAACTGTGTCGATATCCCAATATTTATGGGCCTGACTGTAGTATAATGGAGCTGTCACTGTATCTGTCTGATAGGCTAGCATGAAGGTTCTGACTTTGGTGAGAGCCAATGATTTTGCTGATCAGACAAACAGCAGCATTCTGGATGGGGCAGGGAGGCCAGCAATGAGAGAGTTGCGGGAATCAAGACATGGGGTGATCAGAGCATGAACTAAGAGTTGGGTTTCTGGTGAGAACTTTCTGATGAAACAAAAGAATTAGTCCTTAATGAACTGCTTTTCTTTCCAAAGGCATGAGCAGCTCACCCAGCCCATAGCCCTGAGAGAAGATCCATCACTCAGTCCACACTCACTTATTCACAGATCAACCCTCACCCAGCCAATAGCCCTGAGAGAAGATCCATCACTCAGTCCACACTCATTCACAGATCAACCCTCAGCCAGGCACCATCTACTCAGTTTCCATGTGTTTACCCCACCATTGGCCTCTCCAATAGCAAACCAATAATTTCTTATTGTGCAGGTTCTGGCTGAGTGGCTCGATCCACAAAGAGATTGCGCGCGTTTCCAAACTCCTCCTAATGAATCCATTGTTCAACTTGAATCGTTAATTTGGAGATTCAGATAACGAAGAGCAGTGGGAGTGATGCTGCAGCTCATTCAGCCAAGATAACGTCAATCATTTTATTTCTGCCCTGCATACGCGCTGCACGCGGGACATGCAGCTGCAGATGAAGCACTTCTGACATGGCAGCTGGTAAGGGCTGATAAGGAAGCGCTCAGAGACGCAGCCCAGGTCGTCTGGGAGGGTTCCCCGGCACAGTTCCATTCCCAAATTTAACGGGGCTCACTCATGTTTACACTCTCACACAACCACCACACACATTTACACTCTCACACAACCACCACACACATTTACACTCTCACACAACCACCACACACATTTACACTCTCACACAACCAGCACACACATTTACACTCTCACACAACCAGCACACACATTTACACTCTCACACAACCAGCACACACATTTACACTCTCACACCACAGCCAGCACACACATTTACACTCTCACACAAACAGCACACACATTTACACTCTCACACAAACAGCACACACATTTACACTCTCACACAACCACCCCGGAAAAAAAACATTGAAATCGCATAATGTGATTAGACTTCAATCAATGAACAAATAAAGAATCCAGTCTACACTGAACGGTATGGTGCAGAGAAGGGTAAAATCGTAAGTGACGAAAGAATAAAAAACTGATATTTAATATCAGTGCAATTTTTTTATTTTTTTATTTATTTTTTATTATCAAGGCTGATGGTCATGAATTCTTTAGCAAAGGAAATAATATTCCAAGATAATATTTCAAATCAAGCAGGTAAATTTGTCATTATAATCAAACAAGACAAATTTTTTGTAATATTTAATTAATGACTACACAGCAATAACACATACGGTTGACTTGAAGTCATTTCAAGTCCAAATTGGATGTGGAGTTGTGAAGAGAAGTTCAGGCATATATAACAGTCATGGAAAAATCTGCATGACTCACAAACACTATGCTTTTAACAGAAGTCTTTAAATCAACCACTTCTTCATACATGGTAACACAATGCAGATGAAACAGATAGTTTGTTCCACTGTCACAGAAATACTTAACTAATTAAACTACGGTTTATAGCCTTGTTTCTACAATGTCTTTTCTTGAAGGCCTCCATAATTGGATTTTGCTGAATTCATCTGATATTTCCAAGAGTGTTTTACCCTTTGTTTCAGGTAAGAAGAAAAAGAGAAACAGCCCAGCCAACAGATTAACTGCAGAAAACAGCACAAAACTGTAGGACTTCCACAATTTCTGCAAGAAAAGACAGAACAGATGATGAGTTTTTTTATATTCAATACAATAGTGGAGTAAAAAGCGACCAGACGAATAACATAAAAGATTTATGAAAGCATGTGATTATCCTTTGTTCCGCCCAGGGGTAAAAACTTTGTAGATTTTGAGAAAAGTGTTGCTTTAATTCTTACAGAAATGTGCTGTGTTAATTAGAGCTCTGTAGTGTTTCACAGAGTGGATGACAGGAGCTCCATGCAAATGAGTAAAGCTGAATAGCTTAGTGCGCTGACAGAGAATGGAGTTTTAATTACAGTTTCTCAATATGGCATTCACAGGAGGATATTAACCCGTCATCCAAAAATATATAATGAGCGACTGGGTACGTAACAGTGTGTTCTAAAAATGCTTTGGTGTGTTCAATAGATTAGTTCTTAAATGTAGCAATGATTGTGAAACTTCATATCTCTTATCCAGTTGCCAGAAGTAAAAGCAGTTGTTTCTACGTGTAGTCAAAACTCACAATTATAAAGGGGAAGGTCGTTCCCATCACAGAGAATCCCAGCCACCGCAGTATGCCAGTGAATACAAAGGCTGCAGGTCGAGAGGACTGGATGAATATCTCGAGAGTTAGCGATGGCAGAACACCCGCTGTGAGACAAAGCGAAAGCTATTAGAGTATGCATTGCCATGACAACAGACTCAGAACATAGCTGACCACTGACCTCATGTATAGATCTCTGAGGTTAGTAAAAATGACACAAATAACAATGTAACCTTAAAGTAAAACTTTATTATTTTGGTATATATATTATTTGTCATGTTTTATTTCCTCTTGTTTGTCATCAAACAATTCACATGTTGTCAAAGTGCATATTCTCCACTTTTATTAACCCCTTCATTATTGCCCCTTTTCTTGACACAAGCTTAAATATGACTCCTTGAACCCTTTGGACTACAGGCATAATCCTGGTCTCCTCTGACAGGTAACCCTTTGGGGTTTGTTATTTAAGAGTCAGAATTACTCCAAATATTACTAAAACAAAGTTACAGAAGAAACTATATAATAATATGGGTCTTATGAGGTGTAAAATACTGCATTTTGCTTACTAAACTATACAATACTTTTGCATTTGCTCTTCCCCCCGCCTGTCACCCTCCCCTACATGTATGTCCCAAACTCCCTCTCCTTGCAGCTATCCTCAGACAGTAACAGGTTGAGAAGATCATAAAAAATAAGTACAATAAATAAAATAAAATAAATAATGACAATAATATCAGACGAGAGATTCCTTGGAACTCCTCCAAAGGAAGTCCTCTATTTTGATGTAGGCATCGCAAAATATTTTTTTTGTTGTAAATCGTCAACCTTTTTTACCATAAAATCTCAAGAGCGGTTTTTGCCGATGTGCAACAGATTCCGTATGCATATTGAAAATGCTACAGTTTTGTTATGCATGCAAAAAATGCTACATTGTTTTATGCAAGCCTAAGAAATGATTTACCATTGGATGTATTTATGCTTTTTATGGGGTTTTTTTGTATCCATTACAGACTTGTGATGGTCAATGGCCATCAGTCTCTTCTGATGGTTTTTCCCATGCTGATTTTGGTATAGCTACATTGTGTCATTTTTGTGTTATGGATACCCATAAATGAGCATAACATTTTTGCACAAAATTACCTGAATATAAACCCAAGGGATCCTGACACAAGACCACTCTTGATTTGTGGGTGACACTGTCATTGAGTGACAGACAGTGAATGCACAGACTTTGTTTAATTGGTCAATTGATTTTGGATATTTATGTAAAGGCCCATATACGTACATATACTGTAGCCTATATATCTGCTTCTACACTTTTATACAGAATGATATACAGGATGCCTATATGAGATCATAGCAATATTTGCTCTACAATATATACAAAATAAAGGATCTATCAATTAATGGCATTATTTAAAAAATTGTATGCTGCGTACCGACACACTTTGTAGACAAGCCATGTTGAAAGAGCGATACACGATATGTGGTGCCAAATGGGACACATGGGCATGTTGGAAAGAAAACCCACTGTATATAGTAGCATGTAATACAAACCTGGTCCACCCCCATAGAATATTACGAAGAGAAATATCAGGCCAACTGTGCTATATGGAATCCAATTACTGTTTTCCTAAAACAAAACACAAAATGTATTAATACGTACCAATTATCAGAATAAAAAACTGAATGAGATGCTTTATTTATGCAACTGCAATTAGTTAGTCTTAGTTGCCCAGCAAATGTTTTGTGTTATCACAATCTCCAGTATACTGGCGAAGGAAGTCACATGATCTTTACAGGGCAGATTAATTGTAACAAGTACTATCTCTGAGGCAAATGCTAATTTAATAATATCTCTGAAACAGAACTCCAGACCAGGTCAGACAAACAGGCTGTGCTGCACAGACAGTTGATTCCCCCTCTAATGGCTGATTCAGACTCAGAACACAGCACTCTCATTGGGAACAAGCCAAGGCCTCTTACCTTCAGGAGCTGTGAGAGTGTGATTAATGCCATTATTACAGACATGGCTCCAAAGCCTCCCCACAGCAGAGCTCTCCTCCCCAAATTCTCAATGAGGAGGCCCTGTGGAGACACACACTGCTGGGGTTACTAAGGACAGGGCCTAAGATGTGTAGACTAGAATCCCTTACAATATTAGGAATATATATTGGGAAATTAATGCTGCTGCATAGCCTATGGCGTCATTCAATTTGATAACTATAGCTAAATTAGTTAACGCTGACATTAGCTAGCTAACACCCTCTCTAGATCGGACAAGGGTTTAATGTTCGTTTAACTTGAGTGCTAAGAGCTGGCTGGGTAACGTTAGATAATTAGCCAGAATTAGTAGCCTAACGTTAGGATTTATTTACTTTTAGCCACCAAACTTAGTAAAATACACTCACTGAGCACTTTATTTATCGCACCAACAGTCATTCCACAGTTTAAGTCAATTAGATCACATTTTGTCCCTATTTGGTCTGAAAAACAGCTGAACGTCTTGACCACATCTGCATGCTTTTATGCATTTTGCTGCATGATTGGCTGATATTTTCAAGCTGGTGTACAGGTCTACCTAATAAAGTGGTCACTGAGTGTATATGTTCTATATGTTATTTAAAAACAAAATACAGTTTTTATACATTTTAGAGGTGCACAATACTGTAATACCATGGTATTTTTGCAGAAGGTTATCATACCTTCACAATCTCATACTGACCCATGACTACATGTAATTAGTGAGATTTGAAGCTAATGTGTTTGATGAATTTGACCAAATAAATTATCTTGCCAGATTGACTCAAGCATTAACCTACCTGCTGTTGTTTTGTCTTTACAGTAACAATCTCTTTGCAAGAGCACTTAAAAGCACAGATCAACCCAAGCACAAATCTGGGCAACCAAAGAGCGCATCAGGACAACTAGATTTAGGAGGTTGGTTGCCCAGAGGACAACCGCATGTATGCATAATTTGCCCACATGCACAAAGATGCATGCACACACACACACACACACACACACATGCGCACACACACATACGCATGCACACACACACATGCATACACACACACACACACACACACGCATACATACACGCACACATGAACACATGCACACACACACACACACACACACATACACACACACACACATGAACACATGCACACACACACACATGCATACACATACACACACACATGAACACATGCACACACACACACATGAACACATGCACACACACACACATGCATACACATACACACCTACATGAAAGGACTCACGCATGTGATGGAGGTGAGGACCTCAGAGGCCCCCACACCCAGTGTCACATAACGGATTTTGTCCAGTGGAATGTTCACTTCTTGGAAGATGTTGAAGGAGAAGGCACTTATCTGGAGAAACACAGGCAGGAATTCACTGAGCCAGGCTGCTCCTGTCGAGAGTTCAATAGAAGTTTGTGTTTATGCATGTGTATGACTGGTTGTGTGTATACATAGGATTAGGTATGTTTATACCGTAAGTATGTATCGTCAGATCTAGAATTATTGGTACCCTTGAAAGGAATCAAGTTCAATTGAATAAATAAATAACATATTTTCTAAAAAATAAATGTATGAAAATGTATAAATATGAAATGCAGTGGTACTAGTATTGTTTACAATACTAACTAATACTAACTATTATTTTTACACTTATCTGTGCCATCTTGGTGATAACACACTTTTGTATTCCTGAGACTAACCCTGATATTCCCTACTTTCGTACTGTACATGGATATATCACTCTGGATAAGAGTGTCTGCTAAGCGATTGTCATGTAAACAAAAAGTGTTAGTGTGTGTATGTGTATGAATGCATATGAGCTAAGTTTGTGTGTGCGTGCGTGGATGCGTGTATGTGTGTGCGCATGTGTGCAGATGGGTGTGTTTGTGTGCATGTATGCATGTGTGTGTGTGTGTGTGCACGTGTGTGTGTGTGTGTGTGTGTCCACCTCTCCACCTCCAGGAGAGCAGAAGCAGGCTTACAGCAGAGATGCCGCAGAACTGGATGCCCACATTGATGACCAGTATACTGAGGACCTGCCAGCGCACACGTCTGTCCGTCAGCAGCTGCAGCAGGCTCTGAGAGCTCTGCCCCTTTATAGCATCCTGCTCCGCCAACATCTCCGCAATCTCCATCTTCATGTCGCCCTCCCCCCACAGGGTCTGAAGGGCTACGAGCCAAATACAACAAGAAAGAAAACTACTTTTACTTATGTTCAAGGATAGTAACTAACAGATTACTAGTAGTAACAATAATTATAGTTATAGTAATTGTCCAATATACACTCAGTGAGCACTTTATTAGGTATTTATTAGACTTATTTTTTAGACTTCTACTATTATAGCCGATCCACTTAGAGTTATGATGCGTTGTGTGTTCAGAGATGCTCTTCTGCATACCACTGTTTTAATGTGTGGTTATTTGCGTTACTGTCACCTTCCTGTCAGCTTTGACCAGTCTGGCCATTCTCCTCTGATGTCTCTCATTAACAAGGCGTCTCTGTCTGCAGAACTGCTGCTCAGAGGATTTAAAAAAAATTTTTTGCACCATTCTTTGCAACTCTAGAGACTAGTGTGTGTGAAAATCCCGGGAGATCAGCAGTTTCTGAGATACTCAAACCAACCAATCATTCCACAGTCAAAGTCACTTAGATCACATTTTTCCCCATTCTGCTGGTTGATGTGATCATTAACTGAAGCTCCTGACCCGTATCTACATGATTATATGCATTGCACTGCTTCCACACAATTGATAATCACATGAATAAGTAGGTGTAATTAAGTAAAAATGTTCCTAATAAAGTGCTTGTGAGTGTAGGTCTTACATGTATACACATGTGCTGTGTAGCACATTATTGCAAACCAAGCAAATAAGAAATCCAACAAAAGTGGTGTTTCTTGACTGCTTTCAGAAAGTGTTGTGATCTGATCTGTGTTAGAGGCTTCTCTGTAAATATAAAACCAGCCCTTACCATCTCTGCACATTGGCTCATTGTGTTTGTCTATTAATAAATATCTTGGGGCCTCGGGAAAGGAGGGCAGCACAATCATCTGAACCACAGACAAAAATGCTGGGGCACAAAGCAGGATATGCCACAGTTCCTCACGCCCAAAGATTTCCCTGGGATACAAATTAAAATCGTAAGTCCATCTTGGGGTCTTGCTTACAGTATTTCTGAATTCACTAAGCTGAGGTCTCCTCAATAATGATTTGATTGTTAACACTCCCTCTCTTTTTTGCAAAGAAAATATTCCAAAATGACATGTGAAATCATACGGTACCTCAGACCAGCGAGTTGACCAGTGAGTTTCCCGATGGAAATAAAGGTGGCTGCTGTCAATGTCACCATTCCTCTCAGTTTTTTAGGGGAACTCTCACCAAGGTATATGGTGTGGATGCTTGCACCCAAACCTGGGGGTGAGGGTTAGTAAAAGCTGCTTCATTCACTTATGATACAAAAAATAATGATAACAATAATTCATAACACAAGTGAAAACATTAAATCAGTTTTGAAACACTTCAGGTTTTGTGCAGGTGAGAGAATAATTTGACAAGCGATGCAATCCAACCAGAGCTATTATGGAACATACATGTCACTGTCACTTTTAAAGCAGAGGTACTTAATTTTCAGTTGTATGGTTTTCTTATTAAGTTATATTAATAAGCATTGCCCATTCATTGAATTAGCAAACTAACTCTCTCTCTCTCTCTCTCTCTCTCTCTCTCTCTCTCTCTCTCTCTTTCTCTCTCTCACACACCCACAGACACACACACACACACACACACACACAAAAGTTAAAAAGTCACAGTTAGATTTGCAACAGTGAACAGTGTCAAAAGTTCATATATGAAACTGCTATGTTTAACAGAAACTAAATGTGTAACATATTTGAAATGGCATGCAACGTTAAGACAGTGTGTATTCAAATATAAAACTAACTGTAAATAATGTACAAACCTGAAGAAAATCCAAATAAGAACCTTGCAACCATTGTCATTTCAAAAGAGTGTGCACTCTTGCTCGTAAACATGGTTACTGCACCTACAATACTGACCATGTTATTCCAGATCATGGCTTTCTTTCTATAATCAAGAAAAAGAAAATCTGTACTCTTTTTAAGTGTTACAATTTTTTGCCATTGATATCCATTTCATTATTGTGTAACCTCATAGTGCTGTGACATAACTACATGACAAAGCTAGAAATAATCATAAAAAAACATCTGAATCTATTATGATGTATGTTTATTATGTTGTTGTTGTTATTATTATTATTATTATTATTATTATTATTATTATTATTTATGTTAATTATTCTGATACATGAATAAATTAAGTAAATAATTCAATCTTAAATTATTTTCAGACAGTAACCTAACAATATTGGTACAATAAACATGAATAACATGAAAGAAGCATGCATGTGCCTCTCACCTTCCAAATTTGCCAGCAATGTACCTAACACTGACTGAGCCAAAAAGGCCTCCTACAGCATAAGATGAAACTATAATTGACCAAATTAAAGTTACGGTCTCAGGCGCCATAGACTCTCCATGTCGAACAAACCAACTTTGGTTGATGAAATTCTTAATGTACTGTAAAAACAAAATAGACCCAAATGTTAGTTCTGTAATTATTTAAGATGCAGGTCAACTATTGGTTTTTTATTATTTTATTTTCAAATTAAGATTATCATACCGGCGAAGGTGAACTGGTGACAGTAACATGAAATCCATTCTGAAAGGTTCCTCCAAGCCCTAAAATTATTATGAAGGCTAATGCTTTGCCACGGACCTGAAAATGAAAACAACTGGTTCAGCTGAAACTGTATGGAAACGGCTACGCGTGTTGGGGAGCAAGATCATGTAAGCCATAACATTACATTACATTCTTTACGCGACTTTCATTTTTATTAAGCTCTTATCCAGAGCGATTTAACAGGAGAAGCATGAGTGCGTGCACCTGGCTACAGTGTAGCACCTGGCTAACAAAATTCCAAAACCAGTGAGTAAAGATGAAACATTACAAAAACACTTGTGGAAGTTATGATAAACAAGATTACTCCAAATATACGACGACAAAATATAGCCTCCTGTAACCTTTCTTTAACAATAACGGATACTTGAGCAATTTTAAAAAACATTAAAATGAAATTAGAAGCGGCTGCATATTCATGGGTTTCCAAATTATGTATATTTTTATTAGAAAAATAGTTTCATATCATGTATTTATTTCGTCAATGTCTAAGTAATAAACAGTCATTTGTAGTTAGCTTCAAATGTACAATAATCATGTTGTTTTCATTTTTCATCATTTGCATAATGATTTGCAGTCAAATATACATAAAGTATTATATTTTTTGAAAGAGCATTAACATTACAGCCCAAAATATTGTACATTTCTCGTGTCTGACATAAAGTAGCATATTTCATCTTCCTACCAGTTGCTTCAGTGAAGTTTCCATTTTTGTTTGTGCTTTCCACACACATCAGTCAGACAGCTTACGTATACTGACAAAGCAATTTATGCTCTGTTAGGTATTATAAGTAATAAGATGAATTATTACAGCACCATTGGGTAACTCGTCCTGTTGGTCTTAGCAGAATGTGCAGCACGTCTTCGAATAGGTTAATGAGATTAGCTCGTGCAGCATACAAATGATAAAACTATGAGCAAATATTATAATTGAATATGCTATCACATGGACTGTTCGATATTGATATGTTCAATGAATAAGACGTGGATGGTACTCCTTTCAACCGGTTGATGGCAGTAGATGCGTGTTGCATCACTCACGTTCAGTGCCTCTTCTTTCTTGCGCTCGTTGGCGTCAATACGTCAGGGGCCTTTGTGTTTCCGCAGTTCATACAACATTTGCTGCCAAACAACAAGGACCGTCAAAATGCCGCTGGAAAATCTGGAAGAAGAGGGGCTGCCCAAAAACCCAGACCTGAGGATAGCACAACTGAAGTTCTTGCTCACTTTAGATGAACATCGACAAGATGACAAAGTTAAAACGGAACTCATGGAATCAATCAAAGAGAACAGTGAGTAGAAGAGATAACTGACAAAATCAGTCGAGCTAGATGTGCATCGTCACCAGGCCCGAAACTAATCCTGAGACTCGATTAACTCGGACAGCCGTGGCCTAGCTATAGGAATAAGGCTTCAGTTCTTCAAGATAACGTTACACGAGAATCTAAGGCAGCTTAATTTCTGGAACGTGCTTGATCGATATGTATTGTAAATTTATCAAATTAGCTTGGCTACCAAACTAGCTAGAGAGCGAATCTGACTCCGTTGAAATTTTATAGCAACGAGAATGAATCAGCTAACTTTGAATTCTTCTCGTCACTGAAGGCTAGCCTATATGCTTTTGAGGTTTGTCGCTGCAATGTATGTGTCCAGATAAATGTTCAGTTTGCAGTTTTGTCTTTCAACGTTTAAATCGTTATTTTACCATGGATAACAATAGAATAAACACCCGCACCTCAGATTGATGGCTGCTGTGAAGTCTGAATGGTTATAATTAGCCAGCTAACAAGTTAGCAGCACCATTTTGCTAACGATTTGATGTAACGGTACGTTAGCTAACTTAGACAACAATGGCAAGCCAATTCGTTATTGAATGAATGGCATTGTATGACTGGCTGATCCGTGTATGTTCTGCAGATATGGCACCGTATTACGAGGCGCTCTGTAAAGAGCTGAAATGGCAGGTGGACACTGATCTGCTGAGTAAAATGAAGAAGGCGAACGAGGAGGTCCAGAAACGATTGGATGATGTTTTGGAGGACGCCGAAAAGAACCTAGGGGAGAGTGAAATCCGGGACGCTATGATGGCCAAAGCCGAATATCTCATCCGTATCGGCAATAAGGTAACTTCACATCTTCTCAATAAATGCATTCTTCAAACGTTTATGGAAGATGAGCTAGCAAGCTGTCTCTTTGCAACGTGTCAGGCAGACTTTAAATCGGAGCACCATGGTAGTTGTATCAACGTAATGCTAATATCAGTATTTAAACTATTTCGAATATTAAATGGTTAACATGCTAAGTATAATTTAATGTTGATGTGATTTTCGTTGTACTAACCCCCTGCTGTGTTTTTCTGTGCTGTTGTAGGAAGGAGCCTTGACTGCTTTCAGAAAAACCTATGACAAGACTGTTGCCCTGGGACATCGACTAGATATAGTGTTCTATTTGCTTAGGATCGGGTTGTTTTATATGGATAGTGACCTTATAACACGGAACACTGAGAAGGCAAAAAGGTAAATGAAACAGTCGCGCCTTTAACACCTTAATTTCTTCATAAAAACAAGTCACCTTGAGTAGGCTACTTTGCTTGGCTTAAATTCCTGTGTTTTTATCACATTAAACTCTGTTTGAAGTAACTACTTAATTTGCTGAGGTTCTTTTTCTCTGCCATGCTAGTTTCATGTCTCTTTGTGATATACAGTGGATGACTTATTGTACATTTGTGTTGTACGTGGAATTTGTCCACAAATGCTGATGATCTGTCTTGCTGCAGCCTGATTGAAGAAGGTGGTGACTGGGATCGGAGGAATCGCCTGAAGGTGTACCAGGGTCTGTACTGCGTGGCCATCAGGGACTTCAGACAGGCAGCTGAGCTCTTCCTGGATACAGTGTCCACCTTCACCTCCTATGAGCTCATGGACTACAAAACGTTCGTCACGTACACCGTGTACGTCAGCATGATCGCGCTGAAGCGGCCAGACCTCAGAGAAAAGGTGAGCCAAATCTGTCTGTTGGCTGTCGCATAATGCAGGCTCTGTATTTGCTATTTGTTAGATTTATTAATTGGACTAGCTGCATATCTCACGTGTACCGATCGTGTTGGACCGTATTTGTAGTGGCCTGGTTTTGTCAGTAACGCCTGAGTTCTCTGGTTTCTGTGTGGAATTGCAGGTGATCAAAGGCGCAGAGATCCTGGAGGTGCTGCACAGTCTGCCGGCCGTGCGCCAGTACCTGTTCTCCCTGTACGAGTGCCGCTATTCCGTCTTCTTCCAGTCCCTGGGTGAGTCCTCCTCCTTCCAGTCTGCATGCTTTTACTGTAGAACTCATTGAGACAAAAATAAAAATATTCCCAGCATGCTTTGAGCCATATAGGAGGACTACTGTAAATAGGTGCTCAACTCTTAACAGCTCTAGGACTATGTGTGTGTGTGTGTTTTGTTTGTGTGTTTGTATGTGTGTGTGTGTGTGTGTGTGTCAAGGCATACTCACAGATGAAGTCCTCCATCCTCATAAGAGCTCTTCTGTGTTGCAGCCGCTGTTGAACAGGAGATGAAGAAGGACTGGCTTTTCGCTCCTCACTACCGCTACTACGTGCGAGAGATGCGCATCCTGGCCTACAGCCAGTTGCTGGAGTCCTACCGCTCACTGACCCTGGGCTATATGGCAGAGGCCTTTGGTGTCAGCACAGAGTTCATTGACCAGTGAGTGCCCTTGTCCACTGTACAGTATTATGCTACAACATCCAAGTAGCCCAGGGCCACTACACTGAAGTCGTAGGCGTGGTTGAAGCGATGCAGGCCAGGCGCAGCGTGTCAGTTACACCAGAAGTGTTCTTCTACCAGCATATTATTGCAGGCAACTCAGAAACAGTCCTTAGGAATGTGGTTAACAATCCTCTTCACATTATTCTTCATGACATTTTCATTCACATCACAATGGGTTACATTTTTGAAGTTGTGTAGCCTGTTAACAGCTATAATTCACCAGTAACTTCTGTTACGCGCACTTTGTGTGTGGTGTAATTCCAGCCAAAGAGGGCCAGTGTCCGCAGGTTTCCTTTCTTTCCTTTCTATCAGCTGCCTGCTTGGACTTGGAAACAAATTGACTGTTAGTAACTGTATGAATTGCTTAAGGATTTTTACCACACCAAAAACCAGGAGGGAAGAGTTTAGCACTCCTTATATAGCCAATGGTCTTATCGAGCAACTTAGAAAAGCGCTTTAACTCTGGTTTGAAAACTGCTACACAAATAAAGATTATTATTAGAAGTACACAAATGATAAAGAAAAGGATAATTAACACACTTGGAGCCTCTTAACAGTGTAAAAGTTCTAGAATCTACTGTTGGCAGTGTCAACTGTCCCGATATACACCCTCTCTCCAAGTGAACTGGAGTGAAGAAGTGTTTTGTGGGGAGACATTTGGTGAGGTGTTTTTTCAGAGTTAGGAATGACACCAGTCAAGGATCAAAGGTTTCATTTATCACCTTTTTATTTTTAGGGAACTTTCACGATTCATTGCAGCTGGACGACTGCACTGCAAGATCGATAAAGTGAACGAGATTGTGGAAACAAACAGGTGCAGTATAATCAATTTGCTTTGTGTACCTATCAGAGATACCTGGCTATAAGTTAGTTTACATTGAGGCAATTTTGAGCTACTAACTCGCTGCAAACTACAGCACATGGTATGAAATAATGTCAAAGGATAATTCTGTTTTTTTTCAACCTGGGTCTTATTTTTGTAATGTAAATTGCAGTGTAATTTGTGTGCGCAGAGTAGTTAAGTAGAGTTGCTCAATTTTCGAAGATGACTTTTGATTTTGGCAAATAAATTTCCACTTTTACTTAAGGTTTATCTAAATAAAATATTTAGATAAACTCCACTGGTAAAATGGACCTGAATCGCCTATAATATACCTATAGAAGCTACAGGCATGGAGGGAAAAACAAAAAAGCAGGTGTCTAACATACTTTGAAACAAAGTGGAATGCTGGAAAGTACCACAAAAATAAGACCCCGGTTGGAAAAACCTGCCTGGAAATCAAGGTGTCCCTCAGAAAAGAGCTTAAGTTGGTCCATTTGGAGGTTTAGTCTGAGGTTTTTCCTAGATCTTTTATCAAGCTGGGATCACAATGTCCTTAGTAGTAAGGGCAAACCTGTAACCAAGCATTGTCTGTTGAAATGTGCTGGCTGTGAGTAGGTGACCATATCAAGCAGAGGTTTACCTTTTCTCTCTCCCCTTTTCATCACTAGGCCTGACAGTAAGAATTGGCAGTACCAGGAAACTATAAAGAAAGGCGACCTGCTCCTGAACAGGGTCCAGAAACTGTCCCGGGTTATCAACATGTGATCAAACCTTCATCGTCCTTTGAGATGTGAAAGAGTGAAATGTTATGTTAGTTTGTCTGAAAATGTACTCTTCCCCCCCGATTAAGCATTTATATGTATATAATAAATGTTCATTTCACATAAAGTGTCCAGCTTTATCAATTGAATGGTTATTCTATTAATTAACATTAATTGAACATAGTGCCCTTTTTGGGGAAGTTTAACAGTGAACAAAGCCAAGCATATAAACCCTAAATTCTTTTCACAGAATTATTTAGATTATTTAATGGTAATAACTTTGTTGTTCTGGAAATCTTTTGTAAACATTTTGAGATGGCAAATCAGATTACCCAGATAAACCCCCGTTTGCAGGCATGGGCAGTATGATGCATACCTGACAAACCCAGGATTAAAACATTTTTTAATTTGTTTAATGAAGTTATCAAACACCCATATCTATCACCCATGTTAAAAAGTAACTGCCCCCTTAAACCTAACTGGACCAATTTTAACAGAAATAACTGCAACCAAACGCTCAAGTCAGGTCTTTGACTAGGACACTCCAAAACTTGCAAAGTTTCTTTACACCCATTCAGATGTGGACTTGCTTTTGTGTTTTGTGTCATTGCTCCATAACATGATTATGCTTCAGCTCAGATCTCTGTATATTCTCCTGAGGAATTTTCAGGTGTAGAGCAGAATTCATGTTTCTTTCAATAATGGCATGTCGTGCAGATCCAGAGGCAGTGAAGCATCTCCACACCATCATACCACCATGTTTGACTTGGTATGATGTTCTGTTAAATGCTGTATTTGCTTTATGCCAGACACAATGGAACCACTGTTGTCCAAAAAAAGACTAGTATCAATGTTTCTCTTGGTTAGCAGTGTTCCTGCTACATTCCCATGAGTCCCATTTATAACCCTTTCAAGACTGATACTTGGAACGTTTTTTTCCCCTTGCCTCTTCTGGATTTTCCATTGATCGTGTGCTTGTAGAAACTGTGGCGACTAATTCACTCTGATGGTCAGGTTTAATATGACACGTTTAGACTCATCAAACCTGGCTGTGTTCAATCAGATTAATCTCATCACATCAATTAAATTTGGTTATCTGAGCAACTATTCTTTTTTTTTTTACTTTGGTTACATGAGTGTTCGATAACTTACCATTAAAGGAATAATTTAAATGTTTGTTTACTCAGATTACATTTTGTCTATAGGCCTTAAAACAATTCAGTGTGACAAATATGGAATAAAGGAGGGAATGGGGCACGTATTTTTCACAGCAATCTACCAATAGGCATGTCAGTTCTGGCATTGTAAATGTTAAACACCAGTATCCTTGAGTGTGCCTGATATTAAGCATTTGCCTTGTCTGATATAAGTTTTTTTATGTCAGTGTTACTGAAACTGAAAGGAATGAACAGAAAAACAGTACTACAGTGAAGAAGCCAAGGCAGGTGTTCCGTATAAATAACTGTATAAATTATTTTTATTTACAGAAACCTGTTACAAAACAAATAGACTATACAATCTTTTTCTTTAAATATTAAGTAAATTTCCTAATGTCCTACTACATTTGTTCATGAATTACATAGCAGCCAAGTCCAGCTGATCAAATGCATTTGATTATGTATACAAAAAAAAAAAACCCTACACGCTTTTACAGAGGAGTTTGCATGTATAACCCATTCCCCATAGGCAAGCTGCTTTCTGTCTCCGATTCACATTACACGTCTGTAGTGCTCAATTAAACAGTATCTTTGTATAGTTTGTGGAAACAAGCGGAATTGCTGCAGGATTTTGAATGTAAAGGGAAAATGAAATGCCTTCACGTTCTCTGAATATTTTTGTTCTAATCTCAACAGACCAGAGAACCTCTTTAAACACTTGGGTAACATATACTAATTTGGGAAGAAACCTGGATTACAGTTCAACAGTAGTCAAAATCAATGCCAGATTTAAAAAAAAAAAAAAAAAAAAAAAAAAAAAATCACCCAAGTTTCTCAAACTAGTCAAGTCTGTACAACAAGCGCCTGTAATTTAAACCAGCCAACATTGTATCAAGATTTTTTTTACCACAATCAAGGACCCAAATGCAAGTGTAAAAAGCGAGCTCCTAATCCATTTTAAACATTCAAGTCACGTAAAACAAAACGAGAGCGGTCCTTAAACAGTCATAGTGTGCAACTAATCCAGGCACTTTTTTCATATTTTTCTAAAAACTGCAAATTAAATACTCTGTTAAAAGCAGTGTTTCAAATTAAAATTTTGGCAATGACGATTCAAGCAGCTGCAAGGTATTTTAAAGTGTTATTTTTTCCTCCATCTTGTAATAATTGCCCTAATCCCAAGACCTTAAAGGGAAAGTGTTGCCAAAAAATACATTTTAAGACACCACCCATACAATTCTTCCTAATTATTAGAAACCAAATTGTACAACATATCTTGTGAGTAGGACATTCCAGAGGCTGAGTTGGTCACATTGGATCGACTATTTCAGTGTATCAGAAGCAACATGCAAACATGGTAAAAAGACCTTCCACAATTCAAATGCATTTACTATCCCATAAGCTGCACTTCAGTGACAACACTTCACCTTTCAAGGATCCAAGTGCGTGTTTTAAGAGATGTCCTATGTGTTTGTTATAGGCATATTGCGTTATTGGCTTGGCAGTGAACCACTTCAAATAATAAAGTCTTGTTATTCATTTACTAAATAAATAAATAATGATGATCTCAATTGTACCAAAATTGTATAAGAAAAAATGCCTGTGCAAAAATACATATTTAAATATGTACAATTTGTTTTAACAAAATATGTATTCTGAAATCGGGATACTTCAATACCTGTATAATACATACAAGAAAGCTAAAATAATAGATACAAAATTGACTCCGCTCTACAGCTACGTTTTGCCGAGTGACATCAATAGGGTTAAGAAATCTACAGGAGTTACAATGGTACAATAGTAGATAATAGCCATAGTGTGAAAATACTCCCCCCAAGTTACAAAAAAAAAAAAGTTTCACTCAAATTGTGTTCTGAAAATTATTCAAAAAAATCCAGTCAAGCAACAATATGTGTAATGAGGAACCTATAGAAATTCAGGACCAAAATCCCATCCCACTGGCTTTCAGTCCACTCTAGAATTTGTCATGTGAAGAAATGTCACTGGAAAGTGGAAGTATAGTATAGCCAAGTATTCCCAGTTGTGTAGGGTTTAGTGGTGTTGGGCAAAGGGCAAGGGACATTGCCTCTAAAATGCCTACCACTGTTGGCTAGTTAGAGGGGAAAAAAACAAAACAAAAAAGCATAATCTACTTATAAATAGTGGCTTTCTGTTTGGTCAGTACCATTCACAGTAGGGAGTCTCGTAGTCAGTGATGTGGGTGCTGATCTTGCATTAATAAAATGCTTCATAAAAAAGAAAAAAAATCCATCCAGTAACTCATGACCTAAATACATAGAAGCGCCTGGACATATGAACATATTCAAGGAAATTGAGTTAATTTATTCCAGTTATTCTATACTCTCGTCACGATTAGTGTTTGTGCTAATTATCAAAGTGCAATGTGTTTGCGTCTTTATCCAAGTTTTATGGTTACCTAAACTACTGAATTAAAGGACAAGTCTGGTTAAAATCTACCAAATTGACCATTTTATAATATATCAAATGCCACATGTAAACTCCAGAACCAAGCCCCCTCTCATGATGCAACAAGAATGCCTATTTCTAAGTGTCTAGTGACACAAAATTGTTCCCAGTCAATTCCTTCATATAACACTCAGAAGTCCATCTACATCCTGGTTTATGGTTGACTAGTCACAATTTTGGCAGGAAAAAAGGTTGCTTCTATATTTCTGCTAGTTTGTGCACAAGATATGGCCAAACACATTAGGTATTTAACATATCAGACTACAAATTTTAACCAGACTTGACCTCTATGCTTCTGAACGAGTTGTTCTACCACTAACATTGTTCCGTGATAACAGCAGTTAAGATTTGGTCTTCACAGGAATTAACACACTACTCGCCAAACCATGAGGCAAGTCTAATCGCATTCATATAAAGAGGACATGTGAGTGCCAGTGATAGCTTCCAATTTCTCTCCATGCATAAGCCCACATGCAGAATCACCAGGGACCATGTTTGATGGATCTTGAGATTTGAAGGGCTGCTCCCTACGCTGCCAACGGCAGGGATCCCAGGCAACCATACACTGATTCAGGCACCCGTCTGTCACGACTAAACCAAATGGAATCTTTCACAATGGTCTAAACACCCCCGAATTAACTGAGTCTAAACAGCTTAGCGATCTTGTACAAACAGGATCTGTGCCCATGTTATGAAATTAGTTGAAGTTGTGTTTAAAAAAAGAAAAGAAAAAGTCATTGATTGTGTATGAAGTGTGGGAACTCCTGACAAGTTTCTTACCTACTACCATAGGTTTTTCCCCCAGTAGTTTAGCAGAATCTGACCTGACGAACACACGCAATGTGCACTTGCATCCATACTACAAAGAAGAGACTGGTGGAAACCTACGTGTTTCACCGACGGTAACGACTGAAGGAATTTTCCCCAGCGCGACATCTGGATGCAAGTGAAGCGCTGCATGAACCAGCCCTTATCTGTACCATAGAACGTTGTGTGAGGTCACTGAGCACAGTCCTCCAAAGGAAGACCTCACAGACCAGCGGTCCACTGTAACACTGATAGGAGCATCAACCCATCATTACTCCCAACCCCCCCCCCCCCCTCCCAAACCCCACCCCGCCCCAATCCAGTCTACACGGCGTCCCCTGTGGCGGCACAGCTTTGGGGAATTTCCGTGATGTCACCGACTGTCCGGTGGGATCTCCACCCCTGAGGATCATGGGAAGCTGAGATTAACACAAAAGGCCTCGTGCAGTTCAGAGTACCACAGCTGGTACTGTTCTGCTTGCATTGTCCAGTTCTGTGCAGAGAGGGCCATACAACTGTCAGGGACGTGCCTTTGGCTGCAAGAGACAGAAAACAACAATGCGCTTTGTTTAATAAAGCTCTCAAACAGCAACAAGTGACTGCTCGTTTGTAAAGGGCTTGTACTGTTGGGCCCTTGTTAGCTCTTCATTAGACATCCAAGTATGGCTCTGCCAATGAACAGTCTTGATGAAGTGCTATAAATTGTCACAGCATAAACTCTGTTCCATGGTCAATCACTGCAATGCAAGTTCAGGCAAACGGCAAAACATTTCTATGAGTAATTCAAGACAAATAATGCTTTTAATCACCTTACAAAAAAATGTAAATCACAGCAGAAAATTGGTAAAACCAGTTGAAAACTGGCCAATATGGCCAAAACAGTATGCGGATCATCTCATCGCGAATATGGGTCCTCTGGATTGCCCCGTAGTCTTGGTGGTGGGGCTGAACTTTTGAAACCACACACACACACAAACACAAACATGGGCCAGACTGGGGGTCATTAAAAGACAGACCAATAAAGCCCACAGTGACCCAGAGGTTCCTTCTCACAGTCTGGTCTGGCGTGAGGACCCACCTGCTGTATGAGCGAGTTGTTGGGGAGTCCTTGCGTCCCTGGGATGGCCCGGCCGTGTTTGCCGTGGATGTTGTTGACGACGGACGGCCTGCCCATTTTGGGCCGCCCGGGTCCCGGCCCTCCCCCCCCGCCGCTGCTGTTGATGGCGCTGGACCCGGGGGAGCCCTTGCGCCTCTTCCCCTCCAGTGCGCCGTGTCCGTGGCCGTGCGAGAAGCCGGGCTGCTCCACGGCCTGGTGCACGAAGGGCCCCAGCGACAGCGTGGAGTCGCTGCTGTTCATCACCACGCTCATGCGCTTGATGGACTCGGCCGGGGTCCCGCTCGGGGGTCCCCTCCCTGATTGGTCCTGCTTGAGGCTGAGAGAGTTGGTCCTGCCGGGGGCGCAGTTGAGCCCCACGCTGTGGACGCCGCTGTGAGATGAGGAGGACGAGGAGGAGGAGGAGGAAGAGGACGTGAGCGACGGGTGGAACACGCTCCCTGAGCCGCCCGAGTTCACCACACAGTTTCTCTTGAATGACAAAGACGAGGAGGAAGAGGAGGAGGAGGATGACTCGGTGGAGTAGGGGGTGTGGGAGGGCAGCGGGGAGCTGTTCTTCCTCTTCTTGCCCACGGTGCTGCTGCTGTTGGAGTTGGAGTTGGAGTTGGGGACGGGGGTCTCGCGGGACCTGAAGGGCTTGCTGCTGGGTCGGGCCTTGGGCCCTCTGCTGGAAAGGGGGGAGGGGACGGCCGAGTGTCCCGAAGGCATCTGGGGCGACGAAGACACTTGTCTGGAGAGCGCGTTGTAGGCGGGGTGGTCGGCGGGGCTGAGGGGGGAGGCACGGGCGTTCAGGGTGGTCCCATACGACAGGGACTGCGCGTAGGAGGGAGAGGACACGGCCGAGGTCGGGCTGAGGAACCCTGTGGAGTTGACGTTGGTGTGGGAGGTGGGCAGAGAGTTTGTGCTTGTCCTGTGAGCCGCATTGGAGGAGGAGGAGGAGGAGGAGATCTCTGAGGCCGGGGGAATTTTCCTGGAAAAGGAAAGTCGGGTTGATTATGTCCCCACCATCTTTTAACTGTCGAATCCCAGCATGTAGGACTTACTGTGCGTTCCCCTTTCCTATTGGAAAGTTGGAACACGAATGAAAGGGCGGCGTAATTAGCGTCACTCTGACCATACCACGCTCATGAACGGTCGGAATAACGGGCGTCACCAAAACCCCCACAATGTTCAGCTATAATACTTTGTTCAGCAGTGACGTGTTTGTTGTAGAGCAATTTGTCTTGGTAAGGAACTACAGGTTCCTTCAGTAGAGTATACTCAGGGAAGTTTTGTCAGCGTTGTCAAGGCCATTAGTCGATACCCTGTTGTATGCATTTTGAGTTTTAGAAACAAATCAAAAGAGGAGAATGTTAGCTTTCTAGCAATACCAAAGTTTTATTTTGAGTGCCATCAAACCATTTTTTCCCCAGAAAAACAGCTTTAAACTTTGTTTAATGTGAGGCTGGGAGACTACAGAAACTCCAGGGTTATAACTTGTCATCTTATGTATAAACCATTTAAAACTATCTTTTTTTACTCTGAACATTTACTCTTGACATTAAGACATACAGACCATGAAAGCAAATACATTAACTTGTAGCCACAAACGCAGCTGATATGGTTGCTTGTGGCTTGTGACTGGTGAACGGTGACAAGCTGGCTAGCCTCCAAACAATGCACAACTCCAGTGTTACTTTCAATATGACATCTTGAGTTTAAAAGCTTAAAAAATATATTTTTACTCTGAATTTGGCATTAAGACATGCGGAATATAAATCAAGATGAAAGCCTAAAACAACCCAAAACAAAGATTTTAAGATAAACATTGATTTATGCGAAATTGGCGATCACGACTTACAACTGATTAGAACGGGTCACATATACCTACTTGCATATACTTTATTCTGTATACAGCAGACCATTACATTTTACAAAATTCTATCAATTTACCAAATCACTAACATGGATTGATAGAGAGGAGGACTTGAATGTTCAGCAAAGTGCTGGCTTTAGGCCAGCTGCCTCCACAAGCATCTTTCAGCAAGGTGTCCCAGTCATTAAAAGTTGTTCTGAATGTTGCGCTTGCATTCTGATGGTACTTACACACTTTTATTGTACTTTTCTTGTTTTGACTTCATCATGAGAATATAATAACTGGTTTTTAGATTTTGTTCTAAGCGTTATTCCATTCCTTTACGTGGGCTGAACAGAAATATAAAATTTTTGTTCGGAAGAAAACAAAATGATTTGTTCCTCATTCTTGATCTAAGCACAGCACTAAGGTAGCTATACACACTATAAATGGTCTACAACCACCAGCCTGAACATATCTGTGAAGGTAAGAATACATGGAGTCAAAAAAGCCACTTACCTCCACATCTGGGCATTGACGTGCTTGTCCACCATGGCGTTGAGCACACACCGAACTCGATCCCAACGTCGGTCAAATGCATAGCAGCTTCTCCCAAACAATCGACTCCCAAACGAGCAGATCTGTGTGGGAAAGCATGGTCGGTATGACTGTGGGGATCTCCATTACAGTAGCATTGTAGCATCGTGTGCGGGGACGCACTCAGCCGGGTCATTTACAGATGCATCACTGCATTAAAGACCATTGCCTGGAGAGCCAAGGGCTAGCTCCACTGTCTGAGGGAGAGACTGATGAAGTAGTGCTCCGCAGAAGCAGAATATAAAAAGCCTCTAAATATCCGTCTGGTTTATGGAATCTTAATCAGACTACACCCCCCTGATTTAAAGGACAGTGGACAGTGTACCATCCTTTCCTATGCTTTGCTTGATTCAGACAGAAGTCTCCACAGATAAGCGCCAAGACTGGACCCCAGCCTGTGCTGGCTGCCTGAGCTGGCTGCCTTACGGATTATGCCACACTGGATCAATTCCTTATATTCTAAACCCAACTTGACCTTACCATAATCGTGCCTCTTGTGTCTCTGCCATGTCACTTGCACCTGTGCAAAACGCTGAAGTGTGTGTGACGCACTCACCCACCAGTGGCTACATCTGTGTGTTTGGAATGACCTCATGCAGTGGTAACAGGAGCAATCCTAGATGAATTAAACCCACCATGACCCTGGTAGGAATGCCAGATGCGTTTCCGCTTATGTAGATCCCTAGTTGGTGGGACTGACTGAAGGTGTATGGGAGACTTACCACAGTACTGCAACATCTAGGGTTGTCTTTGGGGACAACACTAGACCATGACTTACCATGACCTCACATTAAAATGTACACACATCCAACAAGAAACGGAGTTCAGTGCAAAAATCTCAAATATTCACAGTAAGTATCCCATAACAAAAACAAAATGAATAAAAAAATTAAAAAAAAAAAAACATTCCTGAACCTCGACGGGTTCAAAATGTTCTAATGGAAAATGGGCTCATCAGAGCCGAGAGCAGCGGTAACCACAGACATTTTCAGCAGCTTGGCCATCACTCAGAATTACTGGACTGCCACCACCACAGGTAATAAGCACACTGCCAGGAAAACAGGTTCAATCATTTAAAAACAGAACAACCGCCTCTTCGCTGCACCAGTGTACTGAACCATTTCACAGAAGACCAGACTGATTTACATGCACCTGATGGTAAACAATATAAAGTCTTTGGAAAAATGGCTTTAAACAAAGTTTAAAACTGTCCACAGAGAAAAAACTATTTCAGCTAACAATAGCAAGCAAAACAAAACAGTTTCCTTACTGGACCCCCTTGACTAGGTCTGGAATAATACAGAATAAGGCTCATAGGAGCAGAGTGCTGGAGGAGTAAAGCTCCGCTCACAGATGGTGTGAGCATGGTGTCAGGTGGAGACGGGTGGTGGTGGATATGCGCAGGTTTCGGGTGGAGACGGGTGGTGGTGGGTGTGAGCAGGGTTTCAGGTGGAGACAGGTGGTGGTGGGTATGAGCAGGGTTTCAGGTGGAGACGGGTGGTGGTGGGTGTGAGCAGGTTTCGGGTGGAGACGGGTGGTGGTCGGTATGAGCAGGTATTCGGGTGGAGACGAGTGGTGGTGGGTATGAGCAGGGTTTCAGGTGAAGACGGGTGGCGGTGGGTGTGAGCAGGATTTTGGGTGGTGGTGGGTGTGATTTTGGGGGGGGAGGACGGACTCACAGCTGCGGGTCGAGGGTGATGGGATGAATAGTGGCAGTCCAGTTTCTCTGGGCACTCCTCCTTCTCCTCGGGCTCCCCCTCGTCGCTGGACAAGCGGGACGCCCCGTCTGTGGTGGGCACGCTGTGGTGGGGAGGCTCGTGGGACAGGGCCGGGTCTCCCTGGGGGGTCCCACTGGGGTGCGAAGAACTGCTGTTCAGTCTAAAGATTAACACACACACGCACACACTTATATGTCACCCTGTCACACTTTATTTTGGAGAATATTACTCGAAGCAAGGGCCGATCCGTTTCAGGATTTTGTTTATTTAAATGAATTATTTAACGGACTCAATCATCTTATCTGTACGAGTACAGGCTACAGCTGCAGACAGCAAGTGTATCCTAATGATTTTACTGTGCTCAAGTACAGGCTTGAACCAGGGTAATTTATAGAGCTGTCAGCAAATAAAAAACAAGGCAATAGGTTGGAACAAAAACCAGTATGAAGTTGTGCACCCCTGAGGTGGTCCCAGCAGATTTGACATCACCTAGAGCAGGACTGTTCAACCCTGTTCCTGGAGATCTACCATGCTGTGAGTTTTCACCCTAACAGCAGGCCTCATTCAACAGCTAGAGATCTTGTTGAGCTACCAACTAGTAGAATCAGGTGTGCCAAATTAGGGTCGAAATGAAAACCTATGGCACGGTACATTTCCAGGAACAGGTTTTGGCAGCCCAAACCTACAGAATTATTGCATTGCAGGGAGGTTCAATTTATTCAGTGGAATGTTTCAGAAGACTGCTGCCAAATTAAACCTCTCTCCAGAATTAAACATCTGATTAATACACATCCTAACTGCATCCTGAACAAAGCGATGCAAGATGAAGTGGACTTAAATTCAAGCGGCGGATCTCGAAGGGTAAACATTACAACAAAAACCTTTGCTGAACATCTCCAAAAGCAGCATCAATGCTACCGTAGGCCGTTTCAACATACCGTGGACGACTAGGACAGACAAGACGAGGTGGCTCACCGTGGAAGACCAAGATTGTGAGGTTTGGGTTTGCTGGGCGCTGAAGGCTTGCTGTCGGCAGCGGTGCTGTTGCTGTGAGGGACCTGGTGGGGGTCCTGCATGAGGCGGGAGGGCGACGGGTGAGGGTCCCTGAGAGCGGGGGTCTGCTGGGGGTACTCCGAGCTACGCAGCAGCTCCTTGTCCCTGGCTTTACTCTTATGCTCCGCCAACAGAGTGTCGAAGCGCTTCCTCCGACCCAACACTGCCCTCCGCTGGGTTAAGGAATGTGTCTGAGGATAACAGAATCAGACGTTACTTATGACATTCGATATTCACTCTACCAGCCCAGCATCGCCCCCTGTTGGTGTATGAGGAGCGCTATTTATCACATTCAACATTCACTCCTCTGACCAAGCAGCATTCGCTCATGGAATATGTATTTGGAGGACACAACAGTTCAGTATTCACAAAGCATTATGGTCAAGAGGAATCGTGACAAATGTTCATAAGGCACTCATTTTGGTGGCTTGAGTATACATGAGCCAATTCCAAAATCAACTCATTTCCTAACAACTGCTCAGTAGACAAAAAGAAAGTCCTAAGTGTAGTTGTAACAATACAGGCTAGATTCCAAGGGAGCGAAAACAAAGTTCAGCAGTGAATGTCCTTCAGCATGCGCGCAAAACTCCCTTACCAGACTGGAACAGTCACCAGCGTGATGTCACACAGCTGAGAGCGGACACAGCCGAGCCTACCTTACACGTGAGAGAGCGCGTACATGGCTTCCGTGCCGTCAGATCCACCACCCCACAGTGGACATCAGGGTTAAACTCCCGCTCTGTGGGAAATGAAGCAACGAAAACCCAACGAGTCTCACAACCATGTGCTCAGCCACAACATTCATTCTCAAAGGAAATATAGGCATGTATTATAAATACGTTTCAGAAATACTTCTACTCTAAAAAACAAATATCAAAGCTTAGCATTAACTGCAAATATACCTTTATGATGAATATAAATTGTCAAGTAGCCAAATTTGTGGTGTAGTTTATATTACATAAGTGAAATCCTGGAGGGCTGCTGTGTCTGCTGGTTTTTTATGTGCTCCTGCTTAATTGTGCTTTAATTTATTCAGACACAATGCTTGGACAGGACTCTGAAGGCCCTCTTTAGCGTCTTTAACAGACAAACCCATGAGTCTGTTAGCCTCCTGACTGGGCCGAGGTGTTCTGCCTGGATAGGGTCACTCACCTGAGGGTCTCTTGTGCAGTTGTCTCTTGGTACTGGCGTTGTCGTCCTGCTTCTTGTCCAGTGGCGGGAGGCTCTTCCCGTTGGGGATCTGTCCCGGGGCCAGCAGGGGCGCCTTTGGTATGGAGGGACAGTTAAGGCCGGGCTTCATGGGCGAGCTCACAGTGGTGCTGGACGTGGGCACGTGGACCAGCTTGGCCGACAGGTCCACCCGCAGTGGCATCTTCTCCACGTTGACCGCAGGAGTCAGGCTGCAGGGAGGGGACAGGGGACTGAGAACAGCCTCTCTGTGACCAGAGCGTACACACATACGGATCTCTGTGTGTCTATGAGAAGAGAAAGCCATGCTCTGTGAGCGAACACTCGTCTGCCCACTATGGGAGACCAAAGACCGTTCTCTCCTTTACAGAAGACCAAACACATCTCTCCATTACAGAAAACCAAAGACATGTATCTCCATTACAGAAGACCAAAGACATGTCTCTCCATTACAGAAAACCAAAGACGCGTATCTCCATTACAGAAGACCAAAGACCGTCTCTCCCCAATACAGAACAGCGAACACACGTCTCTCCATTAAGGAACAGCGAACACACGTCTCACCATTAAGGAACAGCAAAGGCACATCACTCCATGATGAGACACAGCAAAGACACACGTTTCTCCTTGATGAGAGAAAGCAAAAACCTCTGCATGACTAATCCCTCCAGGGAAAGAATGATGTGTTCATGGGACTTTTCACCTGACTGAAAACTAATCATCAAATCTACCTCAGTGAAGAGAACAGTCATACCACAAAGACTTTATAAAGTCAACAGGAAATGTGTCAAAACAAGAACCCGCGAAGACGGGCAGAGACAAAGACCAACTGCGGGGCTCACGCCGCTCTCTCTGAGAGGCTGCAGACAGCATAGCGGGAGAAGAGCCACAAATAACACAATCACACGCCGAACCCGTGCTAGAAAACGTGTCCACTTACATTTTGTTGTGAGGCACCTTGATGGGGAACTGTGGCCTCCCGTGAACAGGCAGCTTGTCTTTGGGTTTGAGGATTTTGGAGTTGGAGGACGCTCCGTTCCCGGTGGCAGAGCGGCCGACCCCTGGGCCCGTGGCCCCCGAGCCCCCGCCGCCCTTGCCCCTGGACGACAGCGTGGGCATGGGGTAGGCCGAGGACAACGTGCTGGCCAGGGCGGGCTTGCTGATTGGGCCGTGTCTCCTCTCTGTGGGGGTGAAGAAGACATCGGTCAAAACCTGCCCAATCCCAGAAGCTCCTTTTATACCACGATCATCAGTTACCCACCCCTCGTACATACAGCAACCTTAACGCTGTCTATCGTATCTCTTACTCCCAGTCACTGTCATTTAGTGCACCCGCGCCACACCGAACACCAAGATAGGTACATCATTTGACAGATATATCAATGGATAGACAGATGCATACACAGTCAGTGTAAAAATGACCAAAACACCCAAACTGATCAGCGAGCAATGTGAAATGCTCTAATAGCTTCAGCATCATACGTGCAACACAGTGCTGATCCATCCTCTTCATCCTCCACTGGGACATTATTCTTGTACCAGTAGAAATGTATTTTGAAGTACAAAAGTAAGCAATACAAGGAAAACCACAACAAAGGCACATACATCTGCATAACAGTATGACGCACACGGCATTGGCTCAAAGTTCCACCTATAAATCTAATAATGCAAAATTACTAGAGCATCAAACTGGAAAATCTGATAAATGTTTTTTGGTCTTAATCTTAGGTGACATAATTTTCCGTATTTTAAATATTACAGACATTGTGGTTTTCTACATAGATTTTTCTTGCATAACACCTCACTAAATCCATTGCCATTACCACACACTTGGTTGTGCAGCAGGCTGCAAATGTAGGCTATTTTATGTGAGAATAACTGTCGGCCTGCAGTGGATGAACAACAACCACCCGGAAAATTCCACTTATTCCTTTAAGACTGCAGACCTAAAATAAGACTGGATATTTGGACTGTACTCTGGAATGGCTTTGCTGGGGTACTGCAGGAAGTCTGTAAATAGCCACAGAGTATGAATACCCCTCCAGCGTTTGTACAGTATGACAAAACATGACAGCAAGAAAAACACAACCATCACAAGCGGCAGTTTGATGGCCTTCACCACAACCAATTGTCACGTTAGCTTGTGAGTGAGACTAACTAAATGGCTCTCCAGTGAGGTTGCGACCAAACTCTGTCCTGGAGACTAGTCAGCTTTCACAACGATTGAAGAGTTTGAAACTGAAACAGCTGTGAAAAGGTTCAGTCAAATACACTATTTTTCCATCTAGAGAAATAAACAGGTATAAATCATGCTTTTTCATATTTCTATGCTTTGTAGACAACATTGTTATGGACAAACTACAGCCTATTAAGCTATCGACAGTATTAATTCAACTGTATACTGTCTGAACCTTTCAAGCTAAGCATATTGTTCCAGCATACCCCACAGCCATGCCTGAAGTACAGAACAATATGCCAACACAAAAACAGTCGCAATTAAGAGTGCTGTTCCACTACCTGCCTCTTCAGCACAATCCTCAGCTAACAGGAAACCGCTACGGGGCTTGCGATTCAAGCAGAGCCATTAGGCCGATCCGCAGCAGTTCTCCTTAAAACAGTCTTTCAGGTCAAAGCAGTTCATTTCCTGCGCTTAGCGTCTGCATGACACACACTGCATGCAAATCCATACGAGGAGGGAGCGGTGTTTGCAGGAGTGAAATGGCTCCCTTAGAGCTCCTGCCAAGCTGGCAATAGCTGCTTAAACAGACCTGGGGCAAAGGGGAGAGGATCCCACTGCCAATAAACACCTTTTTAACGCCACGGAGAGACGTGCCTTTCTAAGCCCTCCTGCTCTGACCCCTGGTCACGTCGGCTGTCTGGCTGGGGAGAGAGGGCCTGTCTGGGTGGCCTTTCCTCCGCATTTACAACACAGAACCGGCACCGCCTTCTCACGAAAAACACAAAGAGAAAGTAAAATATATTTACAGGCTGTAAAGCACTCAGCATCTTCCCATCACTTTTATGGAGGTAAAAAAATGTGTTTGCGCGTGTGTGTGTGTGTGTTTGGCGGAGGCTCCCCGTCGCGCAGGGCGGTGAGGAAGGCCTGTTTGGATCTGACGTTTGCCCGGATGACTCCGCTGACATTTCAGAGCGGCCAGTGCAGGCTGACAGCCACGGCTAATCTTATCAGATTATCCACCCGAGCCAGCAAACAACAACTCCTCCTGCTCTGCACAGCCAGCAGCCCAAACACATGGCTACACAGCGCTATTCACACACACAGGGGAAGCAGGCTAGCAGGGAGAAATAGTGCAATATATACAGAGCTACAGAGAGAGATATATACACAGAGATAGCGAGAGAGAGAGAGAGCGATATATACAGAGTGAGCTACAGAGAGAGATATATACACACAGAGATAGCGAGAGAGAGAGAGCGATATATACAGAGAGCTACAGAGACAGATATATACAGAAATAGAGTGATATATACAGAGAGAGCAACAGGGATATATAGAAAGATAGCGATATATACAGAGAACTACCGATAGCAATATATACAGAGAGCTACAGGCAGAGACAGACAGAGAGAGATATACACACAGAGATAGGGAGAGAGATAGAGGGATATATACAGAGAGAGCTACAGAGATACAGAGAGAGATAGAGATATATATACAGAGAGATAGAGGGATATATAGATAGCGAAATATACAGAGAGAGCTACCGATAGCAAAATATACAGAGAGGGCTACAGGCAAAGACAGACAGAAAACAACATATACAGACTGAGCTACAGAAACACAGAGGAAGAGATATGGAGACAGAGACGAGAGAGAGAAGCAGACAGCAAGAAAAGACGAAAGCGTCGCTGTGTATCGCAGTCAGTTCGGAGTTAATGCACAACTGCACTAACCTTCTGCGAACTCCATGCAGCTCTGGGCTCGCGGCCAAAGCCAAGTCTCAGAGGGAGGGCGGCGAGCTTCTCGGCCTCTGTTTGCCATGCAACGTGCCAGGCCTCACTGAACACTGAGCCCCCTTCCTCCTCCTCCTCCTCCTCCTCCTCCTCTTCCTCACGCAGCCCTCCCCCTCCCTCCCAGCTCAGCGTGAGGGCGGCCCAGCTAGAGACGGCCCAGCGCGTCAGCCGCGTTTCCCCCTTCCTGCCAACGCCACGGAGCGCACCAGTCACAAAGGTCCTGGCGCACACAGCCAAACGGGGGGAGGAGCCTCCTTTCACTGTGCGCCTGTCGCACGAGAAGTCCCCGTTTATGCAAACCAGCCCCTGAGCTTCTGGAGAGGAGTCTGGCAGAGCGTCAGGAGGCCAAACTCACAGCGGTCTGTACTGCGGGAAACCGGGTGTCCAAAACAGCCTTCTTAATCCTCAACACACCAAGGGCCCCTTTTCCTGCTAGGCACTTTATTAAGTGTTCTTATGAATAGCTGTGGAAGAGGGCTACACCACATACAGTATTAGTCGGTGTGGATGAACACAAACAAATCTCGACTTACTAACGAAAACATCTTACCGTGCGCACTGCATGTTATCTGAAAATAAAACTGCTGAGCTGTGAAGCAATGTTTCTCTTGGGACGTTCTGCCTTTTCCCCAGTTCTTTCATACAGAATATGTGGGGGAAATGCGATACACTTACTTTTTGAGCCTGTCACCTGCCTGAAGCTTCCTGTAGAACACACCTGAGCTATTCTGGTATACCACCAGCTTTGAAATATCTACATACACTGTATTTTTAGTCAACACTCATTTGTATAGAGACAGATAAATAGTCAATAGTAATGAAATACAGTAACAGTGCTTAATCCTGTGGGTCTTCTGGTTTTTTACTATGTACATGTGTGATTAGACATGAACTTGAAAAACCTTAAACTTCAGGAGTTTAGCCCATTCGGTCACATCATGAATGAAATCTGTGAAATGCTTCCTTGCAGAGGCAAGCTACAGTGTCGAGCTACAGTGGACCACCCCACCTAGGGCCACAGAAGCAGAATCCTCGGCCCACTCAGGGCAGACTGACCCAAGTGCTGCTTAACTGGAGGTTAGCTCCACTCTGCTGATAGCAAAAAATCACCAACCAGTCAAAATTAACTGGAATTATACAGCACTGTGAAGTAATCCCAACGGTTTTAGGGGATTATTACACAAGCAGAGATTTCACATCCATCACAAATGCACAGGGTCAATGCTTTTGCGACGGGGCTCATGCGTTAACAGACAGCCGAGAGCAAAGATGGCCGTCTGTGCTTTACGCACAGATACGTCCATATTTTAAAAATCATCAAAAGTTGAAAGGAGCTGAACTTCTGCTAGACGACAATATACATATTCATCCATCAACTATTATACAAATATATAATTTATTGAATAGAAACTGTCGGCCTATAATGTTAGCACCTGGTTAAATTATAATTCAGCTAGCTACATTTCCTGGTAATGTTAGTTACTGACTGGAATAAAACCACTCACCATTGTTGCAGTATGTGTGTAGTATTGGCAGAACATGTAGCTAGTTAACCATTTTGACAGAATCCGGTATGTGCATTTACAATGATCCTATGGGTCCAAAAGTGGTGTTGGCACTTCAACTGGCCTTGATTTCCCCAAAAGTATCATACGCTCTAGACGGATACAAATTAACAGTGACAAACGTGTATGCAATTTTCACCCATTTTTTCATGGCTACCCTCCAACAAAGCAAAACTGAACCTCACAACCTCTACTGAAAATGTCCCACAAAGCCATTTTATGAAATAAAAGTAGTCCAGTGATCCATCTGGCTTCGCAGCATGCGTTGCAATTTTTGTATTAATGCCCATTATTGGGACAAAAAAAGTCAGATTATCTGTGGCTGACAGGCAGTAGACTGTCTGATGTGTTAAACAGTTGGAGTAAACACCCAGAGGCTAGGCCGGATTGTGTCAGAGCCAGATTATTGGCGTTACGGCACTCTGAGGGCCTTTTGCTTCTGAACAGGAACTTGAGCGCTTTCAAAGCAGCACTTTGTAGAGTAAATTAAGCCTAGCTTTCACACAGTTTTGTCGAAACAACATTGCTAAAGCGTAACCAACTGCACAAAAGAAATGACTCTCGAAACCAGCTGCAGCTGGGCTAATGTACGAGACAAGTGACACACACATTTCTTTTGGGTGACAATGTAGGGACAGGAAACTGGTCTGGTGACATCAGAGGTCACAGCTTCACAGCCCAGGTGGGGTACTGCCATTGCACCCTCAAACAAGGGCCTGACTCACTGCAGTGTGTACTAAAAATGGATGGAAGTAGTGAGATGTATAGAAGCTACAATGACCTAGCTAGAAAACTGTTCCAGAGAAAAGGGACATAAAGGCTACCAGATCGGTAGATAATCTGTGCAGAAGGTGGTACAGTTAGACACTGAATGCCATTTACACTCCTTATCCAATGCTGACTGCGCAAAAATAGCACAGCAATGATTTCATCAGCGGCTCGATTGCTACTGAAAATGCGAAACCGACAGTGCAAGCAAGACACTGCACATTTCATTCCATTCTTTAGATATAATATTTATATTTACAAACAGCTTCAGGACACATCACAGAAAAAAATACAGTTTCCCTATGTAAAATCAGAGAGGATATGAAATAATATTAAGCAGCCCTTAAAATCTTCATAAATCCCGGCAGGCATATGTTCATAAACACAGCTCTGTAGGTCATTGACCCAATTTAAGGAATTGTTCATTCCAAAATGCGTTCAGGAAAAAATAGGCCTACATGAACAAGCGTCTTTCATTCCCTTGGTCTTACTAACGCAGTTCCCTAACGCAACAGTAGATGTCACCAAAGACCTAAAATAGCCCTCCAACTCCACCTGTTGGACAGGCCTGGTACAAGATCTTACACAATTCCAGAAAGGTGGCTCACAGATCTCTCCCATTTGAAAACAAATCTCCAAATGACTATATCAATTAATGATAGCAGTGATCACAAAACAGATTTTTATGCTCCGCTTTATTGAGCTGAAAGGCACTGCAATGGAGACTGGCCCTGCCTAAGCGGCCTCTCCAACTGACCGACCCTCACTCAACAGTCTGGTCCTGGCACCTGTTGGTATAACTGGCTTAGTGAAGACAGAATTACAGCAGTCCTACTCCACCGTGTAAGATGGTCTACACGTCATACAACCATGCGTGTTCATATTCAGTCGACCAATTCAGAGCTTTAGTGTATAAAAGTGGAAATCAAAGCCCTTTGATGTAGGAGGGAATGAATACAGACTCCCCCTATGGGATTTCAGCTTCCCTCAAAAGGTAAAGAGAGTGGGAAAACTAGAGACTTCCAGCTGTGCCGATTTACTGCACAAAGTGTAATTATTTAATAACATTTGATATGGAGCCTATTAAAATATGAATGATTAAACGGAATTCTGTAAAGGGTACATATTAGCATAAAAAGCTTCTTTTTGAACTCAAGGGAAAAAAAGGTTAATTCCTGTTTATGACTGTGACCCAGACAGCCCTCCAGACACACTGAAGGCTTTAGGTCAGTCCACCAACCTGGACCAGGGACCGATTTGTATGATTATCACATACGTACCACTGCTCCCTAGCCCGAGAGAGCATCCGACATCATATCACACCAGGTCCCAAGCTCTCCAAACTCAACCCAACCACTGTCTCTCAGTGGGCAAGGAGGCAAGTCTCATCAGACTACACCCATAACACCCATAATCAACTAGGGCTCCCTTTCACTTCACTGTACTCGGATCCACTTAACTGCCACCTCTGTTCAAGGTCTGTAAGCCCCAGAATGGTCAAACGAGCTGTCAATTGTCGACTTCATTAAAATAGAAGAGTAACGATTGGTTCGTACCAGCGAGTACACGATGGTTGCTCCGGTTTCGGGTTTTTACTGCTCTCGCAGGTCCTGAGGCTGTGCTTTCCAGGAGGTGAGAACACCGGGTCGTTTAATTGCTCACACACGGAGTGTGATTTTCTCACATAGTCGGGCTGCTCGACGTTCCTTCAGCCCTCAGTACATAAAGCAAAAAACCTCTTCAACATCTGGGTCAAGGTGTATCCTGCGCCTCTAATTTTAAACCACTATCAATTTCCTGATTCTTTTTATCCCATCCTATTCATACAAAACGAGTGTCTGGATGCTTCACGGGTGATTTACTTGCTTGATAAGAAAGGAAGAAAACCTCAATAGTCAAGAGGGAGGCATCAAAGATTAACTGGAAAAATGTGAAGGGGAACTCTTCTGCTGTGAAAGATGGAAGAATTCTGTTCACGTATGCGTGTTCTAGGAGAGCAGACAGGGCCATAGTGTTTGTGAAAAGCAAACCTCTTGTCATCACAGCAGCATATCGTTCATGGTATCAGCCTCGTGATTTAACCCCACAACCCTATGGAGTGACAACATAAGGCGAGTCCGTCAGACTCTCAGCCTAAAGCGTTTAAACGCTCAAAAAGAGGACACCTTTTCCTTCAAAATTTGTACCGGTTAACCATCTTGCTTTTAAAATCTAATCTAATGCCTCTGTGGTACTATTTGGTTTTGGTACCATAGAGTACTTGGGTATTTCTAAGTACAACTACAACATGTTACCTCTGGAATAACAGCATTTCTGTACAAGTGCACACATGCACAGCAATGATTGGGCATTCAGAAAGAGGATGAGATCGATCGCAGAAAAGCTGTGCAATGTTTCAGCTGCACTTTGGGTCCACTCCAAGACCAAAACCCAGCCAATTCACCCGAGGAGGGGTTTTATAAAGGTGTTTGTGCTCAAGCACAACCTGAGGACAGAAACAGTGGAGTGATGACCTGTCCATATAAAACAGGAGACAGGGGTGAGAGGACGGACAGCCTGGCCCACGCTAGACCTGCACTTGAGTCTGAGACATGGCCCTGCCAGGGCTGCTGGCCCTCGGGGAAAAAAAAAACAACTACAAAATGCAATTCTCATTCCATTAAACTACACAAAAAATAATTTCTTTTTAGCGTTTACCCACACAACATTATGGTTTAGTCACAGTTTAGTCATATGGGGTTTCGAACTAAATCTAATAGTTACTTTTGTTTTTGCCAAATTATGTGAATCTCTCAAATGTGTTTTCACACTGATGAACTGCATCTTCACATTTTAACTGAACTTCACACTTATTTGCCGATTAAACTCTAATGTTGGCGGTTCAGTAGATTCAATGGCCCCTAATACATCAGCTTAAAAACTGTTGGGAGGTCCAATGATAAATGGTACACACACAACACAGATCTTTATCAATCAGCACATATCAGTAAACGGTTTGTTAATGACACTTGGAGTCAAAACAGTGTAAAAGGCAGGCAGGTCTTTTGTTGGAACAGGTGTAGAAACTCGAAGTCCAATCTAAGGACACCCTGCCTCTGCATTATCATGAGCATATCCCCACAGCCGTTTACCTCGTACACATCAAACGTAACTTACACATGTTCAGCACAAAACTGCCTCCTACAGGCAGCTGTACACCGACGGAGAACACCGCTGGGTCTCTGGGTAGAATGAGTTGCCCTCACTGGTGCACAATACACTGGTCCCAGAAACCGAACCCAAATGCAAAATGTGACTTACCGTAGTGTGCTTGAAAGGCCTGTGGCTTGACTACCTGACTGCAGTGGCTGCACATCACCAGGTAGAAATCGTCCTGTGCGGGACACTGGCCAAATATGGGCATATCTGCATGGAAAACCAGAGGAAAGAAATCAATCATGATCACAAGTTTCTAGAAAATTCCATATGCACTTATTTCCAGACACTGAGTGAGTCAGAGGCATCGCTGCACTCTCTGAGCCCCTCTCACGTTTGGGATACCGGCCTCTCAGAATCCAAAATACAGAAATGCCATGACAAACACACCACCTACTGTCTATATACATTGGGGCAGAGCAACAGAGTTGCGAATAGCATTTGCAGAAACGTTTTTTTTTTTTTACTTGAATGCATTGCCTTGAGAGCACACCTCCATTTAAGAAGTTGTTGGAAATTCTGTTCATTGACTCATCCGGTGTCGCTGTCCTTCCAGTGATAACAGTTGATTGCAAATTAAAGACCGCAGATAGAATGACCCCCAAAATCACTCACAGCAAACCTACTCAGCTGACTGTGGCCTTGTTTGTCCCAAACACAGACATGTAGGGCGCATTTTCATGACAAAAGTGGAGAAATTAACTTTCTGTCGATTTTAACAGGGAGAATTTGTGGAATTTAAGGGTGGCCTGCATGCTGGTTTTTCTTCAACCAATTACCTTAGTTTTCATTTATGATAGTTCCATAAATTGGGCTGGTTCACTACAGTACTTGAGCACAGTAAAATCTTTAGGATACACTTGGAACCTGCAGCTGAAGCCGGTGCTTTTACAAATGTCAGTTCAAGCTATGATTGAAACAATTAAATAATAAAGAGCAGAAGTTGACAATCCTGAAACGGATTGGCCCTAGTTGTGTACTCCTGGTCTAGATGTGATTAGGTGTAATACAGAGGTAAACTACAAGCATATCTTTTGCAAATCATCTCTGTGTCATCTCTTGGGCCAAGGAGGGAAGGTTTTTGGATCAATCTCAAACTCAGTCATGCAGCAGACTTGTGAAATTCCCCCCTATTCCTCTGCTTAGTGTCAACATTAAGAGGATAACATTGGGTAATGATCCTAAAGGTTTAATAGGGCCAGTCACACAGGGCTTCCCCTAGAGTGGTGAGGAGAAAGGGACATACAGAAGGTGTGTTCTGAGGGACTCCCCCAGCACTTATGAATGTGCCTTCTGAGAGACACTTGCACGCTCATCTATACCGACCCTCCTTCAGGTTCATTCTTAAGCTCTTCTCGACATTTTCCCCAATTGCTTCAAAGCAACGACAGGCACTGTTTGACCAAAATATCCATTTGAAAAGGGAATTTGAAGAACTACACAAATGCTACAGAACACAGAAAAGGCACCAGCATTCCAAAAGACGAGTGGGAGAACTGTTTGAAGAACAAGGCAGGAACAAGGGAATTCTGAGTTCAGTCCATGGCAAAAATCTGGATCAACCAAGACTGTGTACACATGCATTCAATTTCAATGCATGTTTTACACCGAATATATTCAAGCATTACCAAGACTTCCCCTAAATCATTTCCTGTCATTTCATAAATGTGTAGTCGAGTATAGTTCATGTTCAAGTCAGAAGTGAACAACATGTATGCAGCATTTCACATCCACAGTCCACATCTTTGAAAGGTGCACAAATGACTCAGTTCCCAGCTGACAGATATTTATCAAATTGTACATCATCAAATTAGGTCATAGAGTGAAATGGGAAGTGATCGGAATATACTGAAATGGAGATGACCATACAGGATGAAGCCAATTAATCCCTCTAATTAAGTGATCACCCAAAGCGCTCTGTGCAATATTAACCTGAACATCTTCACAGCTCAATACAGAGATCAAGCTTGACAAATTAAGTTCCTTTAACCTTTATTCACATGATTCTGGCCTCAGTTGAAGACATTATTTATAATTCAGAAAAGTCAAACTACCTTCAAACTATGTATTTATTTTGGCAAGTTGGGCCCCTTTTCTAATGTTCTTGGTGCTCGAAACAATGACGACCAGATGCATTGATGCAGGAGGTTACAATGTATACATACAAGACATCAACACACAGCTGGTAAAGTATTACTCAACTGCCTCGTTCAACTTCCACTTCATATTTCTTTCAGTGCCAGTAGTAGCCATTTCAAACAAGACACAAATTCTACTATCAAAAGATTTGTCATCCATACCCGAGAAACATTAGAAAATAACCACCACTACAGCCCACTTGAAGGCTTCAGTCTGAAATGGTTAAGGATACGTTTCACCAAAACGCATCTTTGGTCTCCCAGATCATTTCAGAGGTCCATACTTCAATTATTATGAGGTAAGGACTTGAAAAGAGCAATTCTGACAAAATATGTAAATTATACCATTTGCATACTTTATTCATGACGGTGGAAATGACAAATTCAAACATTTTTGTAGCAGTCTATAATTTGAACTAAGTAAGATTATTATTAAGAATCCTTCAGATTTTTTTTTATTACTAGTACCCAATAGTCTTTTCTTTAAAAACAAGAAAATAATTGGCTCAAAACACTCTTGGATATGGAGTAAAGGTTTGCAAAGTTTGATGACGTGATGACTATGCACTGAGAAAAAGGTTTTTGGGAAATGTTTGGTCTCAGGTCTTTGAGAAAATTGACTCTAAAGATAGAAATTGTAAATAATTATACTAATTTCACCACACACGGCATAATCATTCAAAATGTGGTATTATCCTGAAAGTTGAATAGTTGAGGGATGATTTGCACCAGGAAACAGAAAATGGCAAATTTGACTGAAAATTTCATTTTCTCAGTGGAACAGTGGTCCCCCTTTTTCCAGTGTGTAAGTTTGTGTAACTTTCTAACCTTGCGTAATATCCAGAACTCGCCTTGGATCACATTATTTTTAGAGTGCTCATTACACCAGTTTTCTTTCTGCATAGCAACAGGAATGATAACATCGTTCATATGAACTGGTGGGCTGGTGTTAACAGCGTTTTTAGAGGGCATTCTGACATGTAGGCCTAATTATGCAAAAAAAAAAGAAAAAAAAAGAAAACACATCTCCGTGTGGCGGCAGAGGGAAAAGAAAAGGTCAGGTGGTGCTTTAATACTCAAATTCTCTGTCATTTCGCCTTCATCTTCCTGTCAGAAGGACCCGAGACAAAGCTCTATTAATTCCGCTCTCCTCGGCGTCTTCGGTAATAAGCAACCGAGGTGTGCCAATTGTTGCTCGAAACAGCGCTAATGTCGCCCTTCTCCTCCTGGCTGAGGGAGCTACCCCGGTGACCTGGAGACGACCGGCCGCCCGGTCGGCCTGTGGTCCGCGGCGGGCCGTGAGGGGGGCGCCTGGCGTGTGGAGGAAGCTTTGGAGACATCTCTCTGCGATGAGTCAGAACCGCCGCGCAGTCACACGCGCAGGGTCGATGAATGACAACGCGGCGCCCCTCCCCCACGCACCTCTCCACGGTAACAATCGCCGACTCAACCGGAGGAACGGTCTGTTCCTCAGGTGGGGAGCAAAGAACCCCATCGTCGTGAGAAAGTGCCAGAAATTATGTCTGTGTGTGGGCGGTGCATGATGACTCTGGATCTGCGATGCCTGGGAAGGGGGGGGGGGGGATTGTACATTTGTCTCCCAGCTTCATTTAAACACAAGCTCTTTTTCTCACCTTCCACAGAGCTTGGACATGACCCAGTTTACTTGTGTTTAGGTAGGATTGCCAAGAGAGGCACGTGGCCTCTCTTTATGCAACGTCAAAACCCCAGTGAGAAAACTACCCCCATCCCCACCCCCTAACACTGCTGACTGGCAAAGAGAGTGGGGGTTCAGTCAGCGTGCACCTCCGTTTCAGCATGTTAAAGTCCTGCATTATACAATGGGCTGTCGGGCTCATCTGAGACTTTCCCTCGCAAAAGTAAATAGCTGCCAAGTTGGCTGCGGTTATTCAGTCTCCCAAGATCACATTGAGCTCTGAAATCTCCTCAAGCACTAAAACTGTGAAAGTCTCACAAGACAATTAAGCTCCATACGCATGCTTTCAGTAATCACAGGTAAATGGTTAATGCATTCCATTACTCCATTTATACCAACTGGCAGGTAATACAAGAGATTTACCTTAAGCCTTCTCTGTTTAGGCCTAATTCTAAATTGGTCCCATTATTATTTTGTCTTACGTTTTGAACCTTAATGTGGCAGAAAGGTGTCTTTACATTGAGGCATCAGTGACCAATTTGTGGTTATGGCACACACACACACGGGCCGTATTGTCTGCCAATGCAAATGCACCTATTCGATAAGGGCTCTACTGAGCGCTCTGTGCAACCCTGTGCGTTCCAACAATCACCAAATAGCAAGTCTGATGACATCACAAAAAAACACTTCACAGAGCTTATGCTCAAATGCAGAACGTCACTGCATTCTAGCACCTGTAGAATCTAGAAAATATATTGACTGTCCCTAATCAATTGAAATTGGCAGGACACCACAAATTTCATAAAGAAACTGTGCCCTATCATCAGTAGCATTTAATGCAAAACAAAAGTCTCTGTACTCTACTTGTTTGAGAGTACACTGAAAAACTACAAAAAAGGAGCAAACAGGAAGCTGCCAATGTCGGAAATGGATATTGTTCTTTTAAGAAGCATCTTCAGTGCCCAATTTTAAACACTGATGACAGACGTAATTTTCAAGGGCAAATAGCGAGAAAATGTAAGAATGAAAGCTCCTCACGGTCACACAAGGTGCACACTTGCATCTGTGCATTTGCTGACCTCAGTCCTGCACTCACTAGACCCAAGTTAAGGTTACTTCACTTATCAGTGGAAATGTTAATATCAAATCAACCATGCAAGCGTGTTTCACATTCTCCGTAAAGAGACTGCTCCACATCACTCAAGATACACTGATGTTGTGTTTAGAGGTCCCTTCACATGGTGTGTGCCTTTTCTGGAGCAGCAGAATTCAGTCATTCTCCGCACACCTCATTCTATGACATCTATTCTGCACGGTCATCAGAGTAGAATTAACTGCGTTGAACAGCCTGTAGCCTAGTGGCCAGAGTACATTACTGGGACCTGGAAGGTTGGTGGTTCAAGCCCCAGTGTAGTGAATTACTTCTATAAAAATATAAAATACAAAAAAACTGCCAGAGGTTTTCTGTGCCAATGTTCCTGAACCGCCTTTTAACCAAAAGACACCTCCTTTAACAATAGCGATCGATTACTCCATTGCGACGCATTATCACAGTCTTGAAATATGGATTACTGTGAAGGAATATTGCCACAAAGTGCACAGTGATTCTTCTGCAGTCACAGGGTGAGTAGGGGTTTTAGCTTTGTAGCAACTGCAATAACAAACTTGCAACGCGATACAATTCCTGAGCTCCATGTCTGAGATTTAAAAACCATAGTCTGCCGTAATGACAACCTCAGTGCTTGCATTTAAACTTTGAAACTGCAACCACAAGAGTGTACGCCCCTCCCAGCCAATAAACAACCACAACACTCATTACCTGTTCAAGTTCATCACCCTCAGCACAAGTTCCTCAGAAATAAGTCCACTACTCAAGAATGCAACTTTTCTACCAAATATAAACATTTGGTTTGTGTGATTTCTTTCCAGGCTCCCTTACTTCCAGATTAACAAATAAGCTCACCTGACAGACAAATCAGGTTTCTGCTGGTGCATTAACTCTATGCTAAGCACCAAAACAAAAACACACATTTTAAGGATAAAACAATACTTACCGTCTCTACAGAGCCTCATAGCTTCTCGATTTTTCCCGCACTCTTTCAAACTTTCTTCTGATTCTGCACCTAAAGAGGCGATCACATACAGGAAGATAAATAGTTGCACTTGCTTGCTGGTGCTGTTGCTTACCAGTCGCGTTTCTCGTTTACCCAAAACTGCACGCAATCAAAAAGCTCGCGATATTCCGCTTTCTAAAATCTAAACGGACTGTCGGCTTTTTTGATACGGCCACTCACCGTCGTTCCCGTGGAGTTTAGCAGCATCGACCCAGTTGCTCCACGGCTGTCCCAACATGATTTCTGGACTGGGCAGAGATCTACGCTCCCCTACAGTCGCCATTGCTGTACAGCCTTCTCCCTGCTGGAACTGCTGCTGTTGCTGCTTTGGCTGCCTGGCCGCTTTGCGCTGTTCCCCCCTGACGTCATCATCGGCCCTTTCCGACATTCTTTCCGCTACAAATGTAACAAAACAGGAGTCAGCGTTTAAGGTGGTAAACCAGAAATCTTAACTGATCTACGCCGTAAAACTACACGTTCCCATTTTATCCGATATCTCCCCTACTGGTGCTTTGTTTGTGGGACTGTAATATCGACGGACACTCCGTTTTGATAAATGGAATATAAAATATAAGCGACAACGTCCTTCGATACAGCTACATTCTGAGAGGTGTAATCGCAGATTTCAGAAATGAAAGTTTAAGGAGGAACTTCACCGACGTGTGCAGTTAACACGGGGAATCCGCGTCATTTACTGATATAACACTAATTTGTACATGGGCGTCCTAGTTCAAACGTAACCGCCCGGCATGTAGCTCGCTAACTAGACAGCGAGGCTACTTCTAATTGTAGAAATATCTGCATGAGTCATGCCACTTCCGATTCAATAATTGCTAAATAAACTAAACTCCAGCCACGGCTTAACGGCATTCACATATATAAAGTATATGCGGTTAAGTATGCACGTAAACCTTGGCCTGTATAGTACATTAAACAATTAGTAAATATCGAAAGTATATTTTATAAATAAAAGATAGGCAGACCTTTGGTTGAAATGTGACGAACGCACATGTGGTAAAGTTGAACAGAAAATGAATTAATTAGAACAAAGCCATCCGAAGAAAGTCACCTAAATAATAATCATAATAATAATAATAATTAAAATAATAATAATGTGTCGTTATGATATTAATACCTTGTTAAGTATGCACTATACTTCCGGTCAGTTTTCCACTTGGTCGAATTCTGTTTTTCCAGAAATTGTGGCTTTACGTCAGGACAACACAGAGCAGGATTAAATGAACGCATATTAATCAAATAATTCGAACATGACGTTAAAATACTGACCAGACTCAGTTAACATACTGTTACCTTTCAAGACTCGTTGCGTTGTCCAGTAATAATTTTACAATAAATGATTGTGACAGGTATATTTATGGGCACAAATTACTATAATCTATGTAATTTGTGGTTGATACACATTAGAAACCGCAGCCCTCGTTTGCATTTTGAATAAGAACAATACCTTTCATGAACAGGTTTTAAATGCCAATGTGTTAATGTTTACCTCTCTGTTAGTTTTGAGAGGATAAAATGTTTTTTTTCTAAAAGAATCATAAACAACAGAATATGCAACATATCCAGGATCCAGATGGGTAACTCCACTCATGAAATTGACCCATTCCATGTCATCAATTAATGAATGGTAAATGGTCTGCATTTATATAGCGCCTTTATCCAAAGCGCTGTACAACTGATGCGTCTCACACACACTCACGCGCACACGCACGCACACACCCACAGCGATTGGCTGCCATGCAAGGCACCAACCAGCTCATCAGGAGCAGTTGAGGGTTAGGTGTGCAGAACCACCACACTAACAAATTAATAAACTATAATTCCATATGTAAGGACAATTATTTTACTTGCACCTGCATTAGTCCCATTTGTCATCTGCTCGTCTATATAGCCTATTGTTTTTATTTGTTTCCGAAGGCATCATTCCATTTGTTCCACAAGAAAACACTTAATAAATGGTTCACTTTGACAGGTAATTCTTATGCTTAGCATTCCTTTTCAGTGCCCAATATTTTTCACAAGAAATTATGAGAATTGCCAACCGCTCCAGTTTTTGAAGACAATTTTACAACTAATTCCAAACAAGAAACAGTCCTCTCCATCTATTGATTATCAAGCTTATTCAAATTCATCAGCATGGAATTTGATCCTTCTCATTATCACTGTACAAATTTAAAAAAAGAGCTTTTCTTTAACCAACAAAATTACCTTCCACCTCATCTTGAAAAAGAACACTGTTTGTGAAACACACCACATCACCCTTGATGATTCCCATTACATTTAACGAACAATGCTCTTTAACTTTACAATGCAGTGAAAGCGAAGTAAACACAGAACATTTTTTCAATTATTCTTGCCTTTATTTAATTAAAAAATAATGAAGCGCATATATCACCCATATGAAAAAAGTAATTCCCCCTTAAACATAATAACTGGTTCCACCATTAGCAGCAATAACCACAACAGAACCCTGCCTATAATTTCAGTCTTTCAGGTCGTTGTGGAGGAGTATGAGCTCACTCCTCTTTACATAACTTTCAATTGGTTGGTATTTCATTTTAGTTGGCAGGTTTAAAGAATGAACTGTTTCAGGTCCTGTCATGGAATCTCTATTGGGTTCAAGTCAGAACACTTTGACTAGGCCACTCCAAATCTTTACTTGTGTTTCTTTTCATCAATTCAGATGTATAGTGCTTTTGTGTTTTGGAGTCTTGCTGCATAACCCAATCATGCTTCAGCTTCAGCTCACGGACAGATGACTGAACATTCGTAATAATTTTCGGGTAGAGCATAATTCATGGTTCCTTCAATTAAGGCAAACTGTCCAGGTCCCGAGGCAGCAAAGCATCTCCACACTATCACCATACCACCACATTTGACTGTTGGCATGATGTTCTAACTATGAAATGGTGTACTTGCTTCACGCGAGACATAATGGGACCCTTGTTGTGCAAGAAGTACTATGTTTGAAAACTCTGTCAAAGAACATTACAAAAGGCTTGAATCCCATTTTGCAGAGTCTCTTTCTTATTGTGGGGTCATGAACACTGTCCTTAGCTGTGGCTAGAGGGGCCTGAAGTTCTTTGAATGTTCTGGGATCTTTTGTGACTTTCTGGATGAGTCGTCAGTGAGCACTTGGGAGAAATTTTGGCAGGCCCGCCACTCCTGGGAAAATTCACCACCCTTTCCAAACTGATATATTTCATCAACCTTTTTCTCATCTCTTCAGGAATTCCCTTTGATCGTGGCATAGTGTGCTTATAGAAACTTTGTGGTGATTATTTCACTCTGATGGTAAGGTTAAATATGACTGAAGTTTAACGACAGTTTAAGTGTTGCTCGACTGAAATGACAGAATGTTGCCAGTGTCGCCTGATGTAGACTGTGGTATAAACACACTCCAGTAACCCATAGTATAAACCAAATGTCACTGTGACCAGCGACATACATTGCACGTCGTCTGTCGCAGTATCACTCTTTCGCTGGACTGAAATAAAGCCTGGCTCTGTTCAATAGATTGAATCTAATTATCAATTACATTTGGTTAATTGGTTGATTGAGTAACTATGGGGGAAATTACTTTTTAACATGGGTGATATGGATGTTTGAGGTTTTTCATTAAATATATGAATTTTTAAAAATTGTTTTGTATATACCAATTTTGTCTCATTTTGTCCAAAGATCTGAAACCATTCAGTGTGACAAATACGCAATCAATGATAGAGGAAATCAGGAAAGGGCAAATACTTGCACAACACTGTATACAGTCTAACTATGTTGTGGTATTACCTAATATTGTGATGCCACTCAAGCCTAAAAACATTAAACCAATTGGCAATACATAACAATTTTGAGATTTTATATTTCCTGAAAACCTCATTTTCATAGATGAGTCATACTTAAAATAACAACTGCATGTCATAAATAAATGTGGACAGTGCTGCATTTCAATGCGTCATTAAAGTCCTAACTGGGTTTAAAAATGTACTGTACTGAACAAATATTTGGAAGTATATTTTTATTCACTTGCATCGCTATGGCTTCATCCCTCTCAGGATAAAAGCCCTTGAGATGTCCTCCATAAGTACATCCCAAACAAACTGAGATATACTGCTGTGTTAAGAAATCATAAAGCTGCAAGTAAAATGAACATTAATATCCTTTGAAACATGACATTATAGCTGTGGATAATTGCCTGTACTGGTCTGCCCTTCAGACTAAACATGAGCAGAGCAAAAAGGTCTGAAGTTCAATAGAAAGTCTGAGGTCACAACATGTCTCTACAGGTACCCAGGTGTGAAACTGTGTAACTGTGTGGTGTATCTGACCACATATGCTTAGGGGGAGGAGGAATTAATGAACAACCTCTTGCCACTGAGTTCATACCTTGTCAGATGTGAAAAAGGAATCCTATTAGTAAGATCAGCCGAGCTTCATCGGTTTGCGTGATCACATCCACCCCACCAGTCGAAGACAGACAATCTGAAAGGAAATCATATCAGGTTTATTGTACTCCAAGTCTGGTCACATCTGAAAAGACCACCCTTCACAGGACCATTACCTGAAAAAACACTCTTCAGGGAATTATCAATTTGCCTTTCTGGAAAATAATGCAGGCCAGTGCAACTACAGGTAACAGTCTTAGTTTATGAGTATGGAAGAATCCACAGTCTTATCTGTATTTCTTAACAGGAGCTTTCATGCTTGTGCAAAAGCTGCTTATGGAACAACCCTTCCGCTGCCAAGTAATCCAATCCAATAAGTACTATCCCTGGCTGTCCACATAATTGTTTCACAGGTCACAATTCAATAATCCCCTTGACAGATAAATTACTGAAAACACCAACCCATCTGAACATCTTTCTTGGACTTATCCATTTAAATCTTGCGGTGGTTAAATAAGCTATGCCAATTCACTAGCTGATAAACCACTTGACTTATCAAGACATTAAGTAACTCCTGCTAATGAATGTGCCACAGCATAAGGTAGCAGAACAAATTATTTCAAATGAATCTTGCATGACTTCACAATACATTTCCTGGAACTGAGGAAGATGAAAACATTTGAATGTTACTGCATTTGAAACATACCAATAAAATCAGAATGTACTAAAATACGTCAAAATACACAATGAAATATGATTACAGTGATTTTGTTGCCATTTTGTATATTATTTAAAAAGCTGTCTTTGTTAGGTATACTAGTACTGAAGGTTTTGATATTACAGTTGGATAACAGTGCATCTTGTTTGTAAGTCGCTTTGGATAAAAGCGTCAACCAAATAACATGTAGTAAAATGGTTAGGGTGTTGGACTGGACTTATACGTACAGGTTGCATGCTAAGTTCCCAGATAGGACACTGCCATTGTAGCCTTGAGCAATTGTTTAAGTATAATGAGTGAATTGTTTAAGTATAAATAAAATGCATAAATGTTTAAAAAATGTAAAATGTTGTGTGGATTGGTCTGGGTAAGAGCATCTTCTAAATGACAGTAATGTAATGTAATCTCAATTAACTACCGGCATTACTGAAGCCAAGCAATGGTTTTCCTCTGAATAATTTTGATTACTCAGTGTATAGGGTCTGTGTCACATAGGTCTCCCAACAAAATGAAAACGGCAATCAGGCCCAAATTTCTTCAGGTATATTTATGGGCACTGTGAAACTGTGCCACTGAACAATTCAGTACACAATAACTTCACACATAAGGGAAACAAAGCTTTTGATGTTTCATGGATCAGATACTTCGCAAATGTTTTACTTGACAGTGCATAATCGTTTAATATGTGTCATGGATATTCCGACTAAATAAATATTGCAGACAGGCTAACATTTAGAAAAGTAGAACCGTGAGATTTAAAAAAGTTTGACTTGGATGTATTATGCGAACTACTGGTGGAAAAGTACAATCGACGATTAGCTAACGCTGGTAATATATATGTGAATGTATACATTTCAACATAGTCACATTCAAAACTAGCAAGTGGCATCAAGTTAGCTAATACATGCATACAATCACTGCTTTTGTCAGATTCTTGTGCAGTACATTTCAGCAATTCATAAAGTCGTTGGCTCATTCAAGCTAATTAACAACCAAGAAAATATGATAACGCTTTAATATTAATTTTACATTAGTTGAACCGACAGGGCAAACTAACTGCATTTGCTAGTGTTGAAAATTATGACTTGGATCGCTGTTCTTTCTCTTCTTCAACAAATACAGTCAGACAAAATAACATGTTTTAACATATTTTCCAATAAGACAGTTGGATTGTGCTGCTAACGTTGAACTAATTTTAAATATCAGCAAACCTGTTAGCCTACAAGCAAGCCAAAGTATTTCATTGTCACTACTAGCCACCTAGCTAGCTAATGTAGATGGGAAAACATTGGCTGGCTGGCTGGCTGGCTAGCTAGCTAGCAAGCTAGTCTAGAGAGGCTGCCAAAAACTGTAATTAACAGCTACCATCGAAACACGTCTTTCTTGTCTTACCTGAATCCACAACGTTGTAAAAGCAAATTTAGATCATATGAGATTGTAATCTGTTGAATATAGGTGAAATATAAAGATGTAGATCGTCAATTAAGAGCGAATGCAATGTTCACTGACTGTGGAGGTCTTTACCAGGTGCTTCCATGTCTGTTTACCAGACGGCATTCTGGGACACAGACGTCACGTTTCTCGGACGCATGCGCGTTGGGGTTCCTTCTGCTAGCCTGTCACAGAACGAGGTTTCCTAACTAAACTGTATGAGGAAATTGTCGCCATTTTGGATCATCAAAGTACACTTATATAAACGGAGTCAGTTAGAATTAGAGCCTTGATGGTGATCGACCTGAAGACAGTTACGTCGAATTTCACTGTTGTCTGACTATTAATTTCCCTCTAGCCAATCAGCGCCGTCATATTTTGGAGGCGGGGCACTTATTAGCTAATGACCTTTGAGCTGGGAGCTGTTTTTTCTGTGCCACCAATAAAGTTTTATTTGAAGATAGCGTTTGAACAGCATTTGATGACCGAATGGGGGCTGTTACCGACGGTAAATTGCTTTGATTAGTTTCTGTGTCTAACATAATTGTTAAATTAGCACCGCGCCTTAATAACAAAATAGTTAGCCAGCTTGCTAGTTCCCGTGAATGATCATTTTCCAAGTTTCCTGAACACAGTTTACAGTAGGCCTAGCTAGCTAATAAGCTATAATTTCAAGCCTTAGCTACGCAGCTAGCTAGCCCGATAGCTGTAACCTAGCGCTTACTCTATTGCAAACAACAGGATGAGTACGTAGAAATCCACAACTTAATTACAAAACGGGCTGTTAAAAATAAATAATAAAACGATTGGCCCAACCTACGTTTGATGCTAATATTATAACTTGACGTTAATTATTGGAAGTTAGCGTTTTTATTGGACCTTCGTTAACTAGCTAATTTAGCCAGGCGAGTTCTTCCTCTAGCTGACCACCCATGCAATTGTTTTTTTGTTTTGCTGTGTTTTAAGTTTTCAAGTTAACTTATGTCCGTTATTATTTCTAGATGAAGTTATTCGGAAGCGCCTGTTGATTGACGGCGACGGAGCCGGTGACGATCGACGTATCAATGTGCTACTGAAAAGCTTCACAAAATGGTGCTCTTCTGGATCAGCAGAAGACGGGTAAATTCATGTTGAAACTTTTCCCAGGCTGTCATTAAAGAAGTCACTAACTGACAGTGGCTTGTTGGCTAACGTCACGAATACTCTTAGTTTGCAGACGACTAACTACACGATAACACGGTTATCTCAAAATATGAGCTTCATTCTGGTCCACAGATTTTTCATCTCTTAAACCACTTGACTACTAGTTGCTACATATAATTGATTTAGACGCAAACGTTTTTTAAGTTTGCAAATGTATTAGCCATGCAAAAATGTTCGTTTTTATATTTCCGTCGATGTATGTTTTGAAGGTTACTAAACCAGTTTATTTTAGATCTTTAAGTCGCATATGTTAAGACACTGAACATTACATTACATTACATGGCATTTAGCAGACGCTCTTATCCAGAGCGACGTACAACAAAGTGCAAATTAAACACAAGTTTAAAAAGAGGACCTGAGAGGACTGTATAGTTCCGAGTCCTAGTGTAAACATGCAGAAAATCTGAACCCTTTAAGTTGAGCACTGATCTTATTCTGGTTTAAGGGCTACATCCGACTGGATGTTTTAAAATCTCTATACATTAGCATTGTGTGAACTGAAAGATCCTGCCAATAATAGGTGCTGATGCGGTGCGGGTATAAATCCATCTCTGAATTAATGCATGCACTGTTTTCTAAATGTCCCTCCAGGTTCACGCAGTACCAGAGAATGCTGGGCACCCTGGCACAGTGTGAATTCTCCATGGGAAAGACACTGCTGGTGTATGACATGAATCTGAGAGAAATGGAAAACTATGAAAAAATATACAATGATATTGGTGAGAAATTTGTGATATGAAATATACAAGATGGAAAGACCACACATATCAAAAGTTAAAAAGCAGCTGTTTGGACAAAAGCTGTCGGACAAAAACAGAACAATCCGCTCACGGCATTGCTAAATTTGACTAAATGTGACATTTCAAGGTGCCATGCTTATCATCAGACATAAAAAAAAAACAAAAAAAACAATGTGAGAACCAATTTGTAATCTTTACAGTGACATGCAAAGTGGAAAATTTGAAAAGCACTCAATTTCCACTGCTGTAATGACAAAAGTATAGAAAGCATTATTTTATTTAAAACTACTGTGTTATACTCTACTTTCATTTCAGAGCAAAGTATCACGTCCGCTCATGACAAAATATCTGAATGTAAAAAAGAAATAATGAGAGCCAAGAGAATACGGAAGAATCGACAAGGTGAGAGGAGTAAAATTTAACTTGTTAAACTTAAATTATGATCCACCCTCACTGAATGGGTGTCTAATGCTTTGATTTGGAAATGACTTGTTTGCCTACTTTTAAAACAGATTGTCCCCACCCCAATTTAACTCCTTAGTATTGCAATTATATATACAATGTATTTCTTGTGTAAATCTTCTCAAGCCTGCTATTTAAATTCTTCATAGAATATGATGCACTTGCAAAGGTTATCCAACAACATCCAGACAGACATGAAACACTGAAGTAAGTATTCCTGTTGTAGGGTTTTCTTTGCGATGAAAAAATGAGAACGGTGCTCGACCAAAACGTCATAGCTGTCTTGCTACAGTGTAACTATCATTACCAGTGTCAAGGTACATTGATCAAGAGTCCTTACAATTATTGCCCAAAAACTACCCCTAGAGACACAAATGTACTGTTTAGAAGTTGCTGTGGGAAAATATCAGTAGATTTATGATGTACACTGGGTGCTTCTAATGTCCATTCTAGTGCTTTCATGAGATTGTGAACAGTTACTTCTCATGTTAGCGTACAGATTGTTCTCTTTGTATTATTTGTAATTCATAATATTTGTATTATAATCTCAGGCAACTGGAAGCTCTTGACAAAGAACTGCAGCAGCTGTCTCGTATAAAGGAGAATGTGGAAGACAAAGTAAGGAAGTTGTGTTTTCTGGCTTTTTTTTTGTGTTTTATTTTTTTGTCTGCTGGATCTTTGGGATTGTGAATGACTGCGAGTCCTGTTCTTTCACAGCTTGAACTGCGGAAAAAACAGTTTCATGTGCTACTGAGCACTATTCAGGAGCTTCAGCAGACGCTTGACAGTAAGTACAGCCGTAGTGAGCATTTACTACGCAACAATCAATGGTAAATGGTTGTCATTTGTATAGCGCCTTTATCCAAAGCGCTGTACAAGTGATGCTTCTCATTCACTCATTCATACACACATTCACACACCAACAGCGATCGGCTACCATGCAAGGCACCAACCAGCTCATCAGGAGCATTTAGGGGTTAGGTGTCTTGCTCAGGGACACTTCAACACACCCAGGGTGCGATCATTTTAAATGTTAAAATGAATGCCATCAGATTAAATGACACACACTTATGTGTTTATCATTTTAGACCAATGTTATTTGTGGTCTTCTCTTTTGCCATTAGAACCTCTTCTTTTTTTATTAGATGACGAGAAGTGTGAAATCGACGAGTCCCAGGAAAGTCCAATGGACAACTGACCGTGAACATCCACATGTCTCTACAACCATACATCAGGATATCTTCAATTGCTGTTCAGTGTCATTGTTTTGTTCTTGTGTTCTTAAAATGTTTTTATACTGAAGATTTGAACTTGTTTTTTGCATTAGCTTAAAATACATTTGTGCACAAATAAAGTAGTCTTTTGCCTCTTCTGTGATTAAGTTCTTGTTTGTCATTTTGGTTTAAGGCTTGTATTCTGATGACATTATGTGTTTCCTATACTAAAATCTAGAATTTTAGCAATCGGTTGAGCAGCATTTTCCTGTATTGTGCGCTCAATGTCAGTACTGTGCCAAAGTCAAAGACCACCTGTTTATTTGCTTTCCAGTGAACCTCTGTTAAGTGCGAGTCATTTATTTTTATTTTTTTCAATGTCAGGAAATAATGCAGCAAACATGGTGCATTTGGCACAAAATTCCAAAAGAAAACTACAACCATCTTTCAATATCTCACATCTCCATGTTTTTCAGGAGGCTTTGATTTTTTTAAAGAAATATGCTGCCATATTATTTTTTTCTTCTTGTAAAAACATCCTGAGCTTAGTTTGTTCCATTTTCTGCTCGTCTTGATCTGAGTAGGTGCAGACTCATTCATATTGAGAGCTGCGGTGGCCAGTCCACTGTTCTGGGAACAGTAGCAGCTTAATCTTAGGGTGCTTGTGGTCAGGAATATTTTCCCAGGCAAACCTTGTCCAGGGGGTATTGCATAATATGTTAAGATTTGTTTGTATTTGTCAGCATTCGTGATGCCTTCAGTTAATATCTAATTGCCTCCAAGGGGCTGTATAAAAAAGCAGGACTGCTGTGTTTGCTGAATAACTGTACCAAGTAACCTTCCCAACATCTAGAACGTGGACTGAAGACAAAAAGCACTGTTCCAGATTATCCAGTTTACGCGATAATCCTGCCTTGTAATATAGGCCCCAAATGTTGTTCGACAGCTCGAAACTTGCACCATTCTTCCACGATGCTTGACGTGTGGTTGTCCACATGGTTCTGAGAGTCTTTTATTGCTTCAGCAAGTGAAGTTCAGCAGTGTAAATACTGTCTTTATTTCTGGAAATCTGAAATTTTGACTCATCAGTGTGTAAAGCCTTACTCCACTTCTCGGGTGTCCAGTTGCAGTGTCGTAGTGCACATTTTCTTCTCTTTTTATTTCCTTTTCTCAGTGGCTTTTTGACAGCGACGCATCCTTTGTGTCCTTTGGCATTGAGTTGTCTTCTCAGTGAAAGGACTGACAGAAATGGCGTGGATTTCTTCAGATTTGAAGCAGGAGTGATTTCTCCTATCAAAGATAAAAATCTTTTAAGTACTTTCTTTGTGATGGTGACAGTTGTCTGTGGTCTACCAGTTCTTACATGATTGTTAGGAGTGCTGTTTTCTCAGTATGATCCTTTGAATTCCAGTTTTGGAAACTCACTTGTTTTTTCACTTATTTTTCATCCTTATCCAGCTGAATTTCTTCTATCTAATCTCATCAGGAATATATCCTTTTGCCTTTTAGATGCACTTGACAAATACATCTGCAAGGCAGCTGAGTCTCTTTTGAAGGCAAAGGGTTCTAATCATTGACACTTTTAGGAACAGCTTTTGTTGGGAGGGCACTGCTGTAACTGCTGTTTGTTCATTGGAAGGATGTAAAACCTAAAGTAATAGAGTCCACAAAATGAGTGAATGAATACAGATAGTGCTGGAATACAGATCGTGGTTGATTGTGGTGGAGGCCCTTTCAGTAATTTCCTGTTAATTGTATGTTTTCTGTATTATTGTCTGACACTGAAAAACAAATATTGCACCGATTGGCTGATTTCACTGGAAATCGGGTGAACAAAAGGGCTGTATGTGTCTTTTATGAGATACTGTATATTCCATCATGCAGCAGAATACCACTAGCAACAGTGTGTGCAGAGGACACGGGTATTCCTCCACCTGTGTCTGTGCGATGCTTGGCTGGTTGCCTTCTGGAAGTGTCTGCTGGCGTCCAGAATCCGGTCCCCCATACACTCACAGTGCTCCAGCTCTGCCTGTCTCTTGGCCAGTAGCTGCACAGAGCAGTGTGCCAGTCTCCACCTGACCGTCTGTCTGAGGGGAGAAGAAAGGAGAGGGTCTGCAGTCTGTCTTCCAGGCTTAATTATGTACAGTATATTACTTGCTATATGCAGTATTGTAATTGTAAAGTTAGGGGTTGTCCCTGGCAACTTTAATACTGGACACATTTATAGAACGCTAATGGAATATGTTTATTACATGTTTTGCGTTGTTTTAAGTTGTGGATAGTTATTCTGCAGGTAGTGTTGTGGAACGATTCAAAATATTGACATGAATGTATGATGAGAACATCTTCTACTACTATACATGACCTGTGGGCTAATGTATTTCCAGAAACCATTGCTTCAGAGATTTCTTCATGTAAATACTGTAAATCCTCAAATTGTGTCCGGGGTCTTTTATTTACTTAGGCTGCACAAAGCACAGGCCTTTATTTGGGGCAGGCTTGTATTCGAGGCAGGCCTTTATTTCTTATTAGGCTTCTGTTGTAGAATTTTATTCTTAGAAATAAAGTAAAAGGCTACACTTAAAGTGGGCCAACACTGTTCAACACTTCCTGTAACTCTTCAGAAATCAATTAGTGTAGGCTAATCAGAAAACACCGTTTGGTAAGTCAAAAAGTGTCAGTCTTAACAGACTCAGTTTATTGCAAATATTCTCAGACACAATAAATCACATGCAAGTCCAGAATCCATAAAATAACAACTTGCCAGACACGCCTTCATGAACAATAAGAAATTAGCGTAGATAACAGCAAGTTAAGGATCTTTCTTTCCTAAAGTGCGTTTTATTGTGAGACATGCGTTTCGTTTGGAGCAGCATACCGGTAGGCTATCAAAAGATTTTCGCTTTGGTTTGTGATTTAATTTACTTTTGGACTGTTTGATTCAGTGTTGGCACTGATGGGCACTGAAATCTGGGGGGTATTTGATGGTTCACTGTTAAGTTTTATGTAGTTGAAAGAGTGTCGGGATTTCTACCCGTCTGTTTATTGCGAGCCAAGGCAGCCGCTTTCATTCATTCATTGAACGTGCGCTGTGCTGTAAATACAAGAAAACCTTATTGTGTAGCCAAGTAGCCTAAATTCAGTTAATTTTTAATTTTGCCTGATTTACTTTTTTATTAAATTCGTAGGCTGGAATGCCTCGCGGCAACAATTGTGTTTAAATGTATACTGCTTCAGCCTTTGGCAAGCTACTCAGAAGGGGGCGGCAAGCGACTGGTAGCTTGAGAGCAACGTGTTGGAGACCCATGGTGTAGGACAACGACTTTTCATTGGCAACAGTATTAAACCAACCAACAATATAAAATATTAAGAAGAGTACTTTTATTTAATTGAGTTAAATCGAAACAATGTCTTCTAGTGCTCATGGACTGATAGCCCTACTGGGAGGCAATATTATCCCGGCTTTTATTTGTCCGAATCGGCCACGCCCCCGGCTATTATCCGAGGCCCGGCTTCAAATAGAATCCCGGACACAATTTGAGGATTTACTGTATGGCTTCCCTAGCACATTGGAGATCAGAGGGAGCACTTCTCACTTGTGTCTGTGCAGTTTTTAATGGTCTGTTTTCTCCTCCGATCCCCTTCTGGGGAGTGAAAGTCTTGCATTTGTTTCTATAGGAAACCTGGGGATAACAGGCTCTGACCATATGTTAGGAAACAAGCATATAGCTGAACATTATTGATTATGATCTTTAATCTGTGAACTGTTGCCCCTTCTGGACCCACACCTCTGAGCCCTTGGAACAACATGGCACCCAGGGATCCTCTGCGTTTGTGCCTCCTCCATGCTCACTTGGATGTACTCAACACAGAAAATGCTGATTATGTGCACATCCTTATGCTTTATACATCACATGTTTCCACAGGACAAATTGTATGATTTTTATTCTTGAGCACAATCAATAAAGCACTCCATATACCAACCAATAGATGGAGCTGTCCACTCTTAAACTATCTAATAAACTGCATTAACACTGATTTTTCCCTTGGATATAATCCTTGAGGTAATATTTACAAACCATTCCCATTAATACAGCAGTTTTTAGACTTTATAAGCCAGCAGGCATATAAGTATTTATTTGCCTGTGCTTTACGCAAGCAATCCTTTTAGTTTGAATCTTGCAAGACTACAGATATTTCAGAGAGGAACATCACAGATGTGCTAGGAGCCACCATTAGTCATAACTACTCATTTCCTGCTGCACACCTTGTTCTCTGAACAGCCACCGTTAATGTCTAGGGGGGTCAAACGTCCCCTTCTAGATGACTCTCCTCTCGCAGGACGCCCCCACACTGCTTCACCTCTGGTCCAGTTTCAGCTACAGCAGCTTCCTGGCAGCAGAGGTCGCTCCCTGGGGCCACGGTACCCCCGCAGTGCTCTTACGCTTGTGGGACAAACCCGGCTGTGGGCGCCAGTGTGAGCAGCCTCCCCAGCCATTTCCTCCTCCCCAGGGAACTAACTGCTGGAGTATCTGCCCCCTGTGTGGGCAAGCCTCCACCCCCTACGGCAGGGTGCACAACAAGGGCTGATCCCTTTCAGGATGTGTGTGAGTACCGGCTACAGCTACAGACTGACAAGTGTATCCTAATGATTTTACTGTGCTCAAGTACAGGCTTGAACCAGGGTAATTTACAGAGCTGTCAGCAAATTAAAAACAGCGCAGCTGGTTGGAACCAAAACCAGTACAGAGACCAGCCCTCGAGGACCGGAGTTGTGCACTCCTGCCCTACAGCGTTGGTTCAGCTGTGACATGGCTGTGGAGCTTCAGTTCACCACAGAGCTGAGCCCTTCACACGGGCTGGGGGTTTAGGGGTTTATCCCGTCAGTCACTGTTTTCTTCATAGTCCACAGTGCATAGTGCATCAGCCTCCATAGCTACTCAAGTCCTGTGTTAGCATCACCATGTTCTGTGAAAAAGTACTAAATATGAATCTTCCAGTTCTCCCATGTGAAATGTCAGTTATGAATGTTACTAAATAGGATGCATTATTTGTTGTGCCCTTGAACAGAACTGTTGCACAAGTCAGTCCAACATTGTTTCGCACATTCAATAATATTTCAGCCTGAATGAAGATTATTGTTCTTTAGGCACATCCTGAGTCATGGCATGGGGTTTGAATTATTAATAGTTTTATTTTGCATTTGTGTCAGCAGTTACATTGGATTTATGATTCTATTCTTACCTTCCTTCTATAACAACACAGAAACGGTATTGAAACGGTATTTCAATGTTTGGCCCACAGCTAGTTGGATCTATTGTGTGATGTACATTGTTAACTGACATAGGTGCTGTTGTGTTTGGAAATATTTGGAGCCAGTATTACCTTTCAATCTTTGTCCCTTTAGGTAGGGTTCAGCCACTTGGGTTGTGCCACACAGCCTGATATTTCCCTGGTGCAGGTATTTACTCTGTTCTGTAAATACCTTTTTCTCAGGAAGGTGCTCAGAAGCCTATCATATTTGCTCAGGAGCTCTGTCCAACTGGCAGACATCTGCTTTAATATGATCGCTGGCTTGAGCTGCCTCTTCAAGTGACTGCTCTAAAATTGCACATAGATGGTTATGAGATCTCCCCTCATGACGAATGTCTAATGCTGCCAGCAATCATTGGTGAATCAAATCTCAACTGAAATTTCCTGCATAGGAAAACACTGAGTGTAACCATGTGGCTCTTTAATGAAAAATAAATCTTTGGCATTGACACTTTTCTTCTGAAAGTGTAATGGTTATAATATAGTTTTCGTCTTCACAAGTTGCTCTCCTGCAGACAGCTGCAAGCAGTAGTTCCCTTGATTAAAGATCATAAATGGCTGTATTTGATGCCATCCTATGTGTCCCCAGCAGATGGCAGTGGTGTTATTCATGTCATTGTGATTTGCCTTTCTATGTGGAGTTGGCATGTTCTCCCCACATCCGCATGGATTTCATCCAAGTGCTCCGGTTTCCTCCCACAGTCTAAAGATATGCAGCTTAGACTAATTGAAGAGCAGTGCTGAACTATTAGTGTTTGGTTCGATTATTATTATTAGGAATCCAAGCACTGGGTCCCTATTGTTGCTTTTTTGTTTGCTAAAACTAAATGGGCAGCAAAAACTTGGTATGTAGGTTCCTTCACCCCATCACTACTTGAGTTGATCTCAATGAGATCAGCCCCCATTCCTAAAACAGCTGTAACTTGTGACCCCTATGTCTGATCCTCACCAAACTTTTCTATTTTCCATCCCTTTTAAGATATCTTAAAAACATAGCCATCATCAGCCAATCGGTAGCCATTTGACAGGCTTAGCAATGTCCAATCATAATGAAACTCAATGAGAGTGTTTATGCTTTGTCTTGATACCATGTAAAATTTGGGATCTGTCATTAGGGAATGCTATAGTAGCAATATCAATTATGCAGGATTTCAAAGAGTGTATATTTGGCTATGGTTAATGGTTACATCAGTAGATCAATAGATCCTATGAGATTGACAACTTTGCCTGAATAAATACAGTAATGCTGGCAACCATTTTGATTTTTTTCTGAAATGTTTTTGCTTCTACAAAATCTCTGCTTAATTCTTCACTTGGTCTTTGGCCTTGAGCAGGGTTGCACTGCTGCACCGCCTGCTTGGACCCCAGAATCACTGCTTTGCAGTTATATTTATGTATTTATTCATTTTTAAATAGCCTACCTATTGCTGTTTCTCATACTGATTCAATGATTAGAAAATGAACAGAGAGGGTTGGGCAAGTTTCAAACCACAGGGAAAAAAAGACAGGTCTGGTCTTTCCCAGCAAAAAACAGCAATTCTGAGTCTGCTTTTATTCACAGTGTGAACTCCACAGGCACACTCTAATGCACAGAAGATACTTCCTCTGTCTTTCTTTCCATTGTCTCTCAGGAACAAGAACACTGAGAAGGTAATGAAGCTTACCAGATGGAATGTGCAGATGTCTTATACAGCTCATGTTCTCCTCAGTAGGGTAATATATAAAAGAATAAATAAATGTAGGCTATCCCCAAGCCTTCACTCCTTAATGGTTCCAAATGATCCAAATGAAAGTAGCCTATAGCACAAGCTAGACACTGGAGTAAGTTAATGCACTGTCTGTAACAGAGAAAGTATTGCTGAGGTGTGCACCATTGATTGTCTGGAATACATTATTTTGTAAAACTTTTCTTCTTTTTCTATCTAACAAAATGTAACTTGAAGTAAATTGTCCTAATTCGGTGTTATATTTGTAGCCAGTGTTTTAAACAGGAACCTCCCACATAATTGACAGATTGAATGAAATGGAGCCCTGGCAGGTAATTAAGACTGCACTTACTTCCAACTCTTAAACCCAATTACAGACTCACTATTGATTTTGCCAGCAGGTGCTTGGTATGTCTTGTGAAATTAATGGAATTAAATTCTACTTCTATGCTCTTCAGATTTCACTAAATGAACGGGAGGTTAAAGGTTTGCTTTAATTTTCCCTTGGCTGCAGAAATATGAAGGTGTGCAGCATAAAAAAAAAAAAATTATGAACTAATTAAACAGTTATTGTGTTGCTATTTTATGGGAAAACATGCTTAATTAAAGCCAAGTGAACTATATACAGTGACACAGTGTGGGTGTCATGTATTAGTGAAGCTTGAGTTACTAAACAATTCCTGTGAATTGATTCGTGTGAAGATCAAAGTAAATATTTTCATGACCATACCTCACACAAGGGAAATGAACTGAATAAATAAAACAGGTCCAATATTTTCATTCTTCATTCATTTCGCTCATTTAAATTTTTCTATTTATTTATTTCTACCACATTTTCTGAAACATTCTGGAAACCATTTGCCAGAGTCTCTTGGTTGGACTGGAACCTTTGTACTGGAGTAGAAGAGGGGGACCATCAGGGAGCTGGGTTTGTCCTTTGTGATGTATGGCTGAAAATGAGTGTGTGTGTATGTGTGTGTGTGTGTGTGTGTGTGTGTGTGTGTGTATGTGTGTGTGTGTGTGTTTTTGTTTTTTACCCTGAGATGAATGGATTAGTACTGAGGACCCTTTATTGCATTCTTGCTCCCTGTATTTCTGTCAGGAGGTCTGAAGAGACTGTTAGGCCAAGAAGGAAAAGCATGAAGTCTTCCATTGCTATTCTTTTGTCCTGGTTTTCCATCAGGTCTGCCATCGTCTCTCTGTATTTGGGCTTTGACTCTTGTCCCTGGAAGACATGCTAACATGAACAACTCTGTCTCAGACACAGTCTACCAGAAAGCCATCGCTGCATCTGACACATGTGATTAGCTTCCACATTTATGTTTATTAAATTAAATAAATTCATTTTAGAAACTCTTCTTCCTTAATTCATTCATTCACTCATTCAAATGCTGGTTAAATCATCCCTACATTCAAATTTCATAGTCTGCCCACTTTATAGGGAGCTCAATATAACCTATATGGGTTGCCATTTCGTAACAAAGGAAGCGGTATATTTTCCAGGTCTGGTACATGATTTGGGATAGCTCAGGTGCTATGAATAAAAAGTATATAAAACCATAACTCTAGGCTGTACAGTTGACGTGAATGTTCCCCCCTCTGCAGAGTAGTCGTGTGATATTGAGGGGGAGGAGATGACAGAACCAGAGCCAGACATTCCTCTGCCGCACGATGGGTCACACCGTAACATCCCCCTGCTGTTGTTTCTCTGCTCCCCTTTGACAGGCACCCGTGTCACTTTTAATGAGCACACCAGGGCAGGGGAGACACACACACACACACACACACACACACACACAGAAACACACTGCCATGTGAGTGGAGTTTTCTGAACAGTCACTGTAAAGAGCATGCTGAACCAAATCTTACCTGCATGAAAGTTTGAAACTGTGTCAGTAAGAGTTCTCTTGCATCTCCTTTACTGACTTTGCCATCTGGTCCCGCAGAGTTATAAAAGACCAGCAGTGCTGTGGCTACAGCCTTCTCCAGGGCAGAGCCTCTGGCCAGTGCTGATGAGGGGAGGGGACGAGATAAAAGAAAAGATTGAGGAAAACACACTCACAACGTGAAAGTAAAGGCCTCCATCAGCCTGAAAAATAAATCTGTTCTCCTAGAGTGCACAGTGGATACACATGTAGGGACATTGATCTGAAAAATCATGAAGAACGATATCTAAGTATTCAGGGCCTGGACAGAATGGAATTCAATGGAATACAATTACAGTGAAGGTTTGTGAGGCGAGGAAAAATGTGTGTCCTATCTAAGCGTGGGAGGCAGACGTTTGATGTGTAAAGAGCACACTGTGAAATAGATACATTCTCGGGAGGTGGTAGACTCACCTTTAATGGAGGAAAGCTGTTTGGATATCGGCACACTGTTTAAACGAGAAGGAGGTCATTAATCAGGCACGTGCAAATACAAAGCTCGCCAAATGCTACTTCATTCCCTTTGTAAGCTTACTGTGAGAATTAAATGTTAAAAAAAAATGTACATGTAGAAGTCTTTGCCATCCTCTCTCAAGCTCAAAGAACTGGAATCCCTCTGAATATGTATATTGGATCTGCCTAGCAGCAATGTACATCAAAAGCCATACAACTTTTGGCTTACAGAGCATGCACATAACATACCTCTTTGGAGTTTTCTTTGAGGTAAAATCAGGCTCTGGTTGGTCTCCTTTCCCCGAGCTGGAGGTTGATCCCCCCATTTTGAACCAGGTTTCAGTTGACTCAAATTGCTTGGCAACAGGCGTTCTATCAGACTGCTGGCTGTGAGGGCGGTGTGATCCAGGAGCTGGTCTGTGTGTTTGCTCAGTCCACAGCAATCAATCTCAGAAGTCAGCGATACAAAAATCCTCCTTGAATAAACGCAGTCACTGTTTTCGCGCCAGAGAGTGGGGGCCGGTGAAATTCTAATCTGCCATCATGAACTGAAACGGGGAGACATTAGTATAATGAGAATAATAACCTTATGAAAGGATTGAGAGTTGTGCATCACTGACAGCCTTTTTGTTGTTCATTTGTTGTTTGCTGTCCAGGTGAATAGAGAGTGTAGCTTAATAGTTGGTAGCCTATAAGAGATGCAATACGTCTGTTTCAAAGGCAGTAGCTCTTCATTGATCAGACAGGCCTCTGACCACTGCACTCTCTTCAAAGGGAATAAAGCTTTCATTAAAAAGCAAGTTCCCCTTCCTTCTAATGAACCTGAAGTCCTAGGAGACAAGAACTTCTGTGATTAAACCACTTGGCTTGCCCTGTTAATTTCATCTACCTCACTATGCGAGGCAAAGATTATGTGAAATGTTACATTTATACAATCAGGCAGAGGCATATTGTTTGCATGCATTAATTCTGCTGTTCAGATTCATGTAGATCAAGCACCATGCTGAAAATCCTACACTGGATACTATGTCCCTGTATCTCCATCCAGCACTGAGTCCAAGAGCAGAATTTATGAATCCATCTTTTCCATTCTCCCCCTGTCAAGGGCCTCAGTTGCATTCTTCAGAGTGAAAATGTCATCCTGCCCTTAAATCCTGTGTGCCAGGAGAACAGGCCTCAAGATGGCAATAAAAACTAGATATATTGAATATATATTTCCAAATTGTCAAATATCTCATATGTATTTCTGTTCTTTATTGAGCTTCCTCCCAGCTGTGAAGGAAATTTGCTTTAGACTCTGTGGATTTGCAGATTGTTCATAACTTTTTTGACTGCAATTCCTTCAAACTTTTTTGACTGTGTCAAAGACCGACATAAATTTATCAAGCAATTTAGGGGCTTTCCTCTCACTGGCTTTTACCACCTTGTGTATAATTGCCACTTAGCCTGCTACTCAAATTAGCATAACCCCTAATGCTCCATCCATAATAGTAATTGTTATTTCCTAAATTGCACCTACAGTAAATTGCAATTTGAATGGAAAGTTCTATGAAGCACAGAGACCGCTACATGCTACCATTCACCAGCTGAGTGGATCCACACAGTATGTATCAGGACTAGGAGAGGGGAGAACTGGACCTCTCAGACTCCCATACAAAGATGGTTTGAGATAAATCCCTTAGTAAAATCTGAATTCTTTAGAGGGCTACAGTATGCCTGCTTGGGGTAAAGGCAATACAACATCCATAAATGTTATTTAACCATATAATGAAAATAAATTTTTGCATTGCAATGTATTTTCCACTGTATAGTATTGAAATAGTTAAATAGGTCAATGAGCATGGAGAGATTCTAGACTGATGTCAATGAAAACAGTCCTAAAATATCTAGTTCAAGGCAAGATGCCAGTGGCAGCTGCCGATATGTCTTAGCTTTTGCTTGGCCTGGAAACGTGTCAGTTTCTAAACTAGTATGAAGTCGCATGGTGTGCAGTTATTCAGAACCTAACTGATTAATCAAATGTCGATATTTTTGAGGTCCTGTTTCCTCAACCCCACCCACCATTTTTATATTTTATATCCATTTTTATGGCATTTTCATTTTTATATCTCCATTTTTGATAAGATTCCTCCATTGAGGAAAAACTCTGGTTTTTTACTTCACTGTACTTCTTCACCTGCTCCTCCGCCATTGCAGCAGCTCGCTAGCTACAAACGCTCTGAAACCTGATCTCACCCCACAGGCTCTGTAGCCCCACACAGAAAAAAGCATTATGCTCAGAAACATCCCAAACGCATTGTAAAAGACAAAATACAGGCAGAGGAGCTCAAATTCGGCTTGATATTACCATCATCAATATGATGGAGCAGGATTAATTTATTACATTTTCAGTGTAAAAATCCTGCCTAGAATATTTTTTTCTTAATAATATATATGTCAATTATGACAATCAGTGCAGTGCAGTGAAAGTGAAGTGAAAATCAATCTGGGCCAACGCTGTGCTAGCAATGACTCATATCATGTGTTTTTTTAAAAATAATGAATATGTTGTGACTCTCAAATTAGCATAAAGGTGAAGCTTTCAGTTCTGGTATTTTAGAGACCATAACTGTCTTTATTCAAGTCTTGCCAAGAAGGATACTGTGAAGAATTCAACCCTCCCTGTCAGTGGCAGCTCCCACTTAGTCAGTTTCTAAATTCCCTCCTTCACAGAGACAAGCCATGCATGAGTGTGCAACATCTTTATTCATGTTACTTGAGACGCTTATACAATTTCAGTCACATCCAGTAATCATGTACAGATTACAACAAGTAAACAGACTCCGACTTTTGCCACATTATAATGTAACACTGAGGTCACGGCAAACACAAGAATGGAATTCATTTTTTAAACAAATACAGTCACCTTGATAAACTGAACCACATGCTTTGGGAATCAAGAAACAGGATTGCACGATTAAGAAAACATTAATTTACAAACTTTTTTTGCGTATTTAATTTTTTCTTTAGGTCATATAAACATGATCGTTATTTGTAAAGTGTAAATGCAAATTGGTGTGGTTATTAAATGGTAGGTTATATACAGATGCCTATGTTTCTTTAGATTCAAATATTTTGCCCCTAGATTATAACTATGCTATGGTTTTTATGTTTTACTATACTATAATTGTAATTTCATACCAGTCTAAGTGCAACATAAAAACAATTGTTCTTATTAAAATCTTTTATAAGAGCATTTGTAAACAAAGAGGATACAGTTATTTGCTCATTTTACAAATATAAACACTCACATCAAAATCTTCACAAACAGTGACAGAATTCTCCTTTGTGCAGAAAGGTACAATAACAAGATCAATAAAACAGTGTATTTGGACCCCATATACAGGCATAAGTCATGTTGGAGTGCATTAGAATAGAACATGCTACTCGCAGTCAATCTATTTGTTAGGAAAATATATAAGGGTAATCTGAAACAAAATCTAAATATAAATTTAAGGAACTAAGATAAATAAAATCCTGCCAGTTTCATATCATTATTATAAAAAAATATGTAAATGTACACTAACAGGCATATTGACAACTTGAACAGCACAATTTCATGCACTTAATCAACACACTATAATCATCTTCAATAAGTGTACAAATGACCATGTTTTCTTTCACAAGAGTGCAAACCATTTTGAGAAATACTTACGGTTAGACAGTCTGTGGCACAGAACCTATGGTATCACAGAAGAGGAATCCGCTAACAGATAGCTGAAACCACTGGCAATACGACATTCAGGTAAGTGAAAAGCAAACCTAAAGTTATAAAGAAAAGGAACAAATACATAAAATACTGACACCTGTCGTGCCTGTATAAATCTGTCTCTATATCTATAATCTACATATTAGGACCTGGGACAATCTAGAACAATTATCTTTTTTTGTCACATGACTGCTAGGAATGCCACCCTCCAACCACAGACAAGCCAGATGGAGATGCCCATCCCTTAGTGCCCCTGGGTTCTCATTAAGCGTGACCTTTAGAATGTGACGCTGGAGTCTACATCTGATTGGTGAAGGAGGTGGGCCCAGTGGGGGCGTACCCACCCACCTGCCCATAGCTGGACTGCTGACCCAGATCACCCTGAGCACTCAGGCCCCCTGATTGGTCGAAGCTGCCCTGGTTGTAGGGCTGCTGGTTGAATCCGCCCGCCTGTTTTTCCGAGGTTCCGGACGGGTACCTCTGCCCCGACTTGTGCCATCCTGTCTCTTTGAAGACGAACCAGATATTCCCAGCCCACAGGACAAAGTTTAAGAAGCCAAAAACCTGGAAGGATGATGAGAGAAGTATTATCAGAGTTTGTAAACCCAACTCCCAATTACAGACCTGGCACACAAACGTTAAAAATAGGTTAAAAATAAATAAAAAAAGGAATATAGATCATTGTGGGTTCCATTATAGTCGGTGATATCTTCTATATCATATAGCGATTCCCAAGCTTTGTTTTGGCCCTTTTCTACTATCACAAAAACTTATTGTAACAGCAAAGTGAAGCCAGTAAACAATATTTACTTCATTCTGAGGTCCACAGCAGTAATGGTTATGCAGAGCATTGACTGCTGAACATCATAAAAAACTGTGTGCCAATTTCCTTTCCATCACTGGATGTGAAGAGCTTTTCCTTTGGCACATAATACAGATCCAATATAGTATTAACACCACTTTCCCTTGTTGTTTCCCTGTTCTGTTTTGGAGTGGAACTGTAGTAGATCTAGTGGCTTAACATGTTGAACCTTGATTCCTGTATTAGGTGATTAACATATTTATTAAGTAAGTACTTTCAGTGTAGCCTGAGGTTGAGTGCAGCATTAAAACCACCTCAATTAAATACATTTCACGGCAGGATTAAAAGATCAGAGTTTACACATTTAAGAGCTTTACAATTAAATTGTACTTTAGGTAACCTTGTCCACATCCCTACTGCCTCATCTGCCTCCATACCAGCAAATCAGAAAAGTTTCCTGACAGCATTACTATAATGGTAATACTACCCACCAAAAATGCCTGAAGCGCTGTCATTATGAAGCTCTTCATTATGTGGTATGATTGTTGTTACAAAGCGTTATGAGTATTTGTGAGTAATAACTATAATATAGTGTATTATGAGGAGATTATAATGATAGGGGTTGGCCTATAATAAAAATTGATTTTTATTATAGGATGTGCGACCTTCTCTTTTTTTAGATAATTGAAGCACTTGGATCAACACTCCTTGTAGAATTCCATTCGTTTTAGCATTATTAGAATGTTCAAAATGCATTTTAGACATGGGCATCATAGAAAGTGCTACCAATATTTCTATGCCAGGTCAGTAGACAAAGCGCGTTTGGAAGAGCAGTGTCACGCGCTGCCCAGAGGAATCTGCAGATCTCGCCGATACTGTTGGCTGTGGCACGGGTCACACACTGACTCACCACAGAGGTATTGAGGCCAGACCAGATGGGCCCGTACACAGAGCTGCATTTGTTGGCCTGGACCTTGCAGGCGGACATCAGCAGCTGAACCTCGTCTGGGTCTGTGGCCAGCTTGACGTCCGACAGCCCCTTGGCCCAGGCCGACGAGCTGACCAGCCACAGGAAGGAGAAGACCACGGTCACGATGAAGTCCTGGGGAGGGGGAGGGCGGGGAGATGACGTCACGCCCTGCTTTCTATGCCACTTGCAGTATGCAGCTTCTAATGTAAACGCTATCAGACCTGTGAGTCAGTGACTGTGATCCTCTCAGTGTGGACCCGTAATGGTGAGAACTGAAGGCAGGGTCTCTCAAACTGCCCTGTCTGCTCTTCACTTTTGGGCAATTGGAGGAAAGATTGATGACTGCAAATGTTTCCCAATTCCCCAGGATGTAAGTGTTGTTTTTTGTAAGTGGCAGGAGCGTTTTTGGTAAAATTAAGGTATTTTTCCTATTACATGTACAAATTCACCAAATATGCACTGGATGTCAAAATCTGGTCACGGATTAGTGTTAGCGCAAAGGAAAGTGACAAAATAAATGTTTGCAAATGATCCAAAAGTTGTGAGCAACATCATTGTACAAGAGTAAATTAAGATTACCAAATAAATTATTATGAAGAAAGACTGCTTGACTAAGTGTTGGTATAGACAGTCTGCTGGCTTGAAGTATCCAATTGTGAGCTCATACAGGAAGAGCTTTGTGACAGAGGTGCAGACTCACGATGAGGGGCCCTCGGTTGTTCTCACGATACTTATTCTGGAAGAAGATGTAGACCACAGTAGCCAGAAGGGAATATAGAAAGGCGAAAACTGCAATGGTGACAAAGAATTCAGCCGAGGAAGAGTAGTCTCCTATGAGGAAGAGCTGCTCCTGCCTCTTCCCCTGACACGATGGGGCGTCAAAGTACACCTGGTGCAACCTGGCAACCGGCAGCACAGGGAGATCCAGAGAGAGAACTCAATCATCAGTCTCAATGAACGTCGTGAACACCAGTCCTTCATAGAGGAAACCTTCATTTTTTAATGCAAATGACAGCTGTCACATCATTATTATACATCAACACATTCAGCAGTCACAAGGTGGAACAAAAGACTTCTAGTTTGATTCATACCAACTACTGGAATTATGTTGTGTTCTGCTCTTATGAATAATCCTCATCTTCATTAAGGGTACAGACAGAACTTCTATGGTAGTTATATGGGTCTTGGAATTCACTCAAGATTTTCAGAGGTCAATCACAAAGAAAGAAAATCATCTATTCCCTTTTAAATCACAGGAACAAAAAGAATAGAAAAATTCCTTTTGTGGCAAAAAGCATTGAAATGTCATTTTCCTCTCAAGGCTGCATTCTGTATCACTTTTGTGAGGACTGAATAGAATTGAGAGCAGTTACTGTCAGCATTTATACATAACAAGTAAAATGCATACCCGGCCAGTTCTGCAAGAGATCTCAACGATATCATTTCAATACTTTCATAGAAAGCACGGCTTCAACCACGTTTTAAACCCTCTTTGCATGCGCAGTGGATGAGATCCATGCATGAAATCAGCATTTAAACATAGTAACGGTTACTGCAAATACACATTCTATATGTTAATAAAGTAGAATATCTACTTTTCTGATTTTAAGAAAGATGTCTGAAAAGAATGAGCCCTCTTCAGCTCCTGATTCCACATTTATAAGCATGTTGGAGATGCAAGTTGTCAAGATATTCACCAGTGATATGTCTGAGGTGGGAGTGCTTCATTTATACCCAGCTGTTTCTTCGAAACGGGCATGACCGATTTTAGACAAATGTTTGCGCAAATGTTCCAGGGCGAAGGTGAAAGATGCATACCGTAAATCCTCAAATTGTGTGCAGGATTCTATTTGAAGCCGGGCCTTGGATGATAGCCTGGGGCGTAGTCGATTCGGACAAATAAAGGCCGGCCCCCAAATACAAGCCGGGGTAATATTGCCTACAAGTAGGGCTATCAGTCCATGAGCACTAGAAGACATGGTTTCGATTTAACTCAATGAAATAAAAGAGCTCTTCTTAATATTTTATATTGTTTGCTGGTTTAATACTGTGGCCAATGAAAAGTTGTTGTCCTACACCATGGGTCTCCAACACGTTGCTCTCAAGCTACCAGTCGCTTGCCGCCCCCTTCTGAGTAGCTTGCCAAAGGCTGAAGCAGTATACATTTAAACACAATTGTTGCCACGAGGCATTCCAGCCAACAACTTTAATAAAAAGTAAATCAGGCAAAAATATCTAAAAATTAACTCAATTTAGGCTACTTGGCTACGCAATATGGTTTCCATGTATTTACAGCACAGCGCACGTTCAATGAATGAATGAAAGCGGCTGCCTTGGCTCGCAATAAACAGATGGGTGGAAATCCCGACACTCTTTCAACTACATAAAACTTCATTCATTCAGAACCATCAAATACCCCCCAGATTTCAGTGCCCATCAGTGCCAACATTTAGCAATAGAATCAAACAGTCCAAAAGTAAATTAAATCCCAAACCAAAGCGAAAATCTTTTGATAGCCTACCGGTATGCTGCTCCAAACGAAATGCATGTCTCACAATAAAACGCACTTTAGGAAAAAAAGATCCTTAACTTGCTGTTATCTACACTAATTTGTTATTGCTCATGAAGGCGTGAATACAAGCCTGCCCCAAATAAAGGCCTGTGCTTTGTGCAGCCTAAGTAAATAAAAGACCCCGGCCACAATTTGAGGATTTACGGTAATCATGAGAATATGCTCACTCGCAGGAGTTCCTGTATATGAGTAATCACCTGTGAGAGTTCATAAGACAGCTCGTAACCCTCACACACATCATTTACAATTATAATACCATGCACTGTACAAAGTCAAACATACACTCTATTTGGCTGGCGATTATTTAATTTTGAAACTATTTCTGCACAGGCAATATGGATTTCAGTTTGACATGCCAGTTTATTTTGTGTTTGTGGTGTGTGACGATGTGGGCAACCCCACATACTCTGTGTAACTGAGTCAGGGCAGCGCAGAATGCTGCTCTTCATGCAAGCTTCAGCAGGGGACAGGTCCCTAGAAAGGGCCAGCCTAACAGGGGTATTACATGCACACTGTTTTAATGCTGCTTTAACTATACTTCATTGAGTGTAGTTTTCAATGGAAGTTCAAATTTTGGAAATATTTTGTTATGGGTAACGTTTTCTTTTCAAGTTTTGCCGTATTCTTTGAATCACATAAATATGGCGGTATGGTTTGTTTTCTGAAAGTGTGGTCGGGGTGAACACATAACCTCATCTGAGAGTCTCCTGCAAGTAGCCAGTCCTCTTTTCATCTCCTTTACATTACATTCATTAACAGGATATGTTCTAGAGATCTGTCCAAGTATTAATGGCTAATGAACAAAGAGGAATTTCCCCCCAAAAATAAAGTAAATGTGTTCTATTTTAAAGAAAGTGATTCACTGCCATCTTTCCAATACATATGATACATTTTCAATATTTTATGCTGCAGCATCAATAGAAAAGCATATAACATAAAGTAAATAAGCATTGTCCAGTAAGCACATTTGGCCCTTGGATGTGGCCCTTACCTGAATGGATAGGCGAAGTTGATGCCGATGCTTAGGTTACTGTCAGTCTTGTTCACACAGTCCACACTAACCCGCAGCTGACCAGTGTATCCTCCACATGTTGCAAAGGCAAAAATGGCAAAAAGCTGGGAAGACATAAGCATTAAAGGTCAATCTTTTTCACATCTTTAACCCAAGCTTAGAACTTAGTCCCACATCACTATGGGCAGATAATACCAGTGCACGTTTTAAGATCTGCAGCCATGACAGATGCGTACTTGGTTTCATCTTTGTCAGACTCTACAATGAAGTGTCAGGGTAGTGCTTAACTAGAGCTGCAGCATTGTGAACTTGAGTTTCTCATTATATTCCCTTGTATGGAAGAGCTCCATTGTATGTTATTGTGAATCGGCCCCCAGACAAGGATCCTGCAGGTTCGTACCATACTCCACGGCTGGCTTCCCATAGTGAGTCTTGCACAGGGCAGTGTGTGTGGAGTGATGAATGTTTTTAATGAGCAATGAGTGACCAGCTCTTCCCTGGCATGCTCACATGTTTGTCTGTAAAAGTATTTCAGACACTTGTTTGGACTTCCCACTCACCGCATGTCCTCGCTTCCCTCTCATCCACATGCACCTCAGAACGGACAGGCGGTGAGGTTGAAAAGGCTCCTAGTTGCAATTAACGGCATCTAATGTATAACCCCAGCAAATTAATATGCAGTTGATCCATTTAAATTGATCCATTTGAGATTCTACATTTACTAATATTAGTGATTTCTAATATTCTAATATTTCATTGTAGATTGATACAGAAAGGGCTGTAACCAATACTTCTGTAACTCTGGATTGACTATACAGTCAACTGTTTACATCATCATGCTTAGAGATGAAATTCTTGCATCCGGATATGAGCTCTCTTGAAACACTGTCCAAAAGGAGGTGTTGAAGGAGTTAATGAACAGCAGAATAAAACAAACAAATGACATTTCTCTACCAAACTGATTGACCCTAAAGGCCATAAGTGACACCTACATAAGTACTACATAAAGCATTCATAACACACTGAGCATTTAAAATAAATACGTATATAAATATACACATTCCTTCAGAAATGTCTACCAACAAAGACATACAAATATGTGATGCACTCATTCATACAGTATACTGTAAATTACATTCCCTTGATATTTTGATTCAGTTTGTGAATGTGATGTAATGACAGAACTGTATGTCTGCTGATATAAGTGGTTATGAAGGTTTATGTAAGGCTGAGGATTCTATGCAGTACTTTATATGTAGGACCCTTCGTGTACAGTGAGGGCTTTTTCTTAGATACCTTAGAAACCCAATCAGACAGATTTTTCCTTTTGAGAAACAATTCAATTTATGTAACACAAGAGTGCATCTCAGTGGGCACCAACTGTGCTTAAAAACTCATTATAAAATCTGTTTCTGAAGCTGCTGAATGTAAGATACTCATCTAGTACAAAGCAGATGACAGCCTGAGCATTTCTAACCATTTCACTTTAAATTGATAATTCAGGGTACATTGAACCAGACATAGTTGGAAAACATTAAGTTTCCAGGACAATATTTCGCAGAAACACTTCAAACAGATATTTTCAATCACTACTGGGCGCTACTGAAGAACTGGGAAGGATCCCAAGAAGAAAAGCAAAGATAAATGTGATTCAAAAGCATTCAATATTCAGAAACAATATTTCATGCAATTCAAGAAAAGGCCTGTAAGGTTTCTCTATTCTCCCATCAAAGAATCCCACAGTCACTAATTTATGAAAAGGCATTATAATATTAGTCATTCATATTTTCTGAAAATTCTTTTTTTTTTTTTTTAAAGGTCTTTTTTTTGTCAGAGACAAGATGACTGAACCCTGAAGCTGTGGCTGGTACGATAATTAAGAAAAATAATGCCCAAAGGTTACTGGAGAACAGAAAAGGTTAAACTGATTGATCCAACAAGAGATGTTAAACTGGCAAACATACAATGATACTGCCCCTTTGAATAGTCTTGATTCAATCTTCTATTCGATAGATACAGCACAACAGTGCACCAGACCTGAAGAGCAGAGGGAAGAGTCTGCTGCTGTGCATATAGACCACTGAGAGTGATACACAATGAGCTCCATAATGTTTGGGACAAATACATCATTTTGACTTAATTTGGCTGTACACTCCCACCATTTTAGATTTGTAATCAAACAATTCAGATTCTCCGCCTTTATTCAAATGTATTGTTTATATTTTTTAACTTCACCATGTAGAAAGCACAGCACTGTTTATACATAGCCCTTTGATTTCATAACACCATAATGTTAGGGACATACTGTATTAATGATCACAATGCTCTGCTTCATTTAAGTAATCCGCACAATATACACAGAAAAATTCTCAATCTTAAATCAACTCTGATACAATTCTTGGACTCTGGACTCTTGGCTTTTTTCTGGCGAAACTATTTATGAAAATACAAATGAATTTAGTAATCAGACAATACGCCACTCTAAACACATATGGAATTGGTCATTAACTGGACATAAGCAGGAATCCTTTATGTCAATTCGATTCCCAATTAAAATGGTCCAAGGACTGAAAGCCCTAGCCAAACAATCAGGGCTGGATAATTCCCCTAATCTGCTGATGCTTTATTTCCGCAGAAGGTGGCCACAATCGGAGAAGGTCATGTTCACTCTCAGTGAAGACAGCTTCCACTCAAACAGCTCATCCCTCCCACAGTCATTTTAGCAATGACCATGTCGCAACTACTGTCCTCACTACAGGCAGTGACTTCATGAAGTTACACAACGTATCTGACCAATGAAGAAGGCCCATCTTACCGGGCTAGTTATAACCAAAATACAATCCAGGAAAATAATAATTCAGACATTGGCGCATAAATGGCTGGAACATGTAGCTATTTAAGAAGGTTCATAATGTGCAGTTCATGAATTCATTTGGTTTGTACTAGTTTTGCCTGTTTTGATGATTTTGATTTGAAGCAGAATGACCTATTAAGGCACACAATCGCAGACCTCACTGCAACCCTGAAAAACACTAATGGAGAAAACTGAGAGCGGAATGATTTTTCAGGATGCTGTTAGCATAAAAGATAAAAGCCTGCAGTTACACAATGACTCATGATTGGATTTATTACGCAAGTAACTTCATTGGAATATGTTGGTATAGAAGCTGTTTTACTGATCTTATGGGTATTTGTGGGTTTCACTATGATATAATGTACAAATTCACTAGATTTGTAATAAAAAACAAATCACATGGTTAAATTTCACATATTTAATAATTTCAATAAAGGGCATTTTTATACATTTTGGTTTCACCATGTAGAAATTACAGTACTGTTTCTACATAGCCCCCCCCCCTTTCAGGGCACTGTTATGTAAATGAAAGTAGTCATGTTTAGTATTTTCTTGCATATCCTTTGCACACAATGACTACTAGAAGTTTGCATGTTCTCCCTGTGTTTGCGTGGGTTTCCTCCGGATACTCCGGTTTCCTCCCACAGTCCAAAGACATGCAGGATAGGCTGATTGGAGAGCCTAAATTGGCCATAGGTATGAGGTAAATTCCTGCCTTTCGCCCAATGTATGCTGGGATAGGCTCCAGCCCCCCTGTTCAGGATAAGCGGGTTAGGATAATGAATGATTGAATGTTTTGGGGGCTAGTCCCCTTAAACTCTCTTCAGCATATGAAAGGTATGCTCAATTGGGTTCAGATCGGGTGACTGACTTTTTCACTCAAGAATTGACCATTTTTTAGCTTTGAAAAAAACTCCTTTATTGCTTTAGCAGTATGTTTGGGATCATTATCTTGCTGTAGAATGAACCACCAGCCAATGAGTTTTGAGGCATTCGCTTGAACTTGTGGCAATAGTTTGAGGAGGAATAGTTTCCAAAGACAATCAAAAGACTAGAGGAAAGACTAGGCACTGAGAGCTCTTATAACTGCATTAAGGAGGCAATTAAACACCTGAGCAATTACAAACTGTATGGAGGGCACTGTATATGCCTGTAAAATGCAGTACAGCATGTGTCACACAGCAGTATTTCCAGTGTAAGATTAGAAGCCATTATAAGACTGAGAAATTATAATAAAATGGTTAGAGTCTTCAGCCAAACCTTAGGCTAACCAAAATCAACTGTTTGGAACATAATTAAGATTGGTGAGCCTAGGTATTGTCCATGTTGTACTTTGTTAGTGTTAAATGAACACTGCTACAGGTTTTCAACAAATGCAATTTTGTTGTGCACTATAAAATGCACACTGTTTGAGACTGTGAGTCAGTTCTGTATGTTAACAAAAGTAAACAGATACAATCACACATTTTCAAAGATGTTTTTGAGACATTCATATTGATATATTGACATTTCAGCCCTGGAAAAATAACTAAACAAAAGTTACTTCAAAGCTGGAGGGAGTGCAACAGGATTCAATAAACAGCATTATACCGAGACTGGGTCGTGTATTATGATAACTCATTTGACCTTTGATTTTAGGTCTTATAGTTTCTTATTAAAAGGGCTGAGGTTAAGGATGGAATAAGGAAAGTGTTAAGAGTTGAGGCAGGATTTTGGTTAAATTCAGGAACTACATAGCATTATAGTGTGGCAGGGTTAGTGCAGCTATTTTTTATTTATTTATTTTTTTCTAACTCTTTTCATCAACAACTTTTTACGTAGCACCATACATTCTAGACTTTTTTAATATCCAGTAAAATGAGGACTGATAGAAGTACACAGGCCAGCACACTGGCTGACACACAGGGGATGGCAGAAGACAGAAAACCACTGCACTCATCTCTTTGAGTTTCAGAACATAGCAGAACAGGGGAGACATACTGACCATCAGAGTCAGATCCTCTGTGCCCCTCCTGCCAGGGAAGATTCTATTACACACAGCGGGAGGACAGCTTTCTGGAAACGATTAGGAGAAATACTAAGCATCTCCTCAGAATTGATTGCCCCTGCACCAAAAAGGGCCTTCACTTTTAGACTACCCCACTTAGGGTTCATCCTGAAACACAAAGAACTAAGAGAGAGAGAGAGAGAGAGAGAGAGAGAGAGAGAAAAGAGATACAGAGAGGGATAGAAAGAAACTGAGACAGAGAAAGGGAGAGAGAGAACACTTTTCTGAACCCTGGAGCAGGGTGTAGAGTATAGACAAGTTAGACCCTAATAACCATCGAGGTATTAGTCTGGGGAAGGTCTTCTGCAGCACTGATTACGCCCGAATACGGGCCTTCAACACAATACCTCAAGTAAAGTACAAATCACTGCCAAATCACTGCATTACTATTTATGCCCTACAAACCCTAATTAATAAACCAGTACACTGGCAAAACAAAATAAAACTTTCTGTAAGCTTTATTGACTTTAAAACAGCATTTGATTTCATATTATATAATATGATTCTCCAAAGTGGTGTATGGGGTAAAGTCTATGACATAATTAAATCAATATAAGAAAATAATAGAAATAAGAAATAACACAACTCATCTCTTCTATCGAGGAGTTGTTAGGCAGAGCTAAAACTGTACTTGATTTAATATTGACATAAACAAGTTAACCATGCTAGAACAATCTACAGTCTGGGACACACCACTCCAGAAACACGCCCTGTTCTATGATTACCTGGGGCTGAAAATGGGTGCCTCCGGAATCTTTGGTCTGGCAGAGAGTGCACTGAAAGAAAAGGCCTGCAGAACCTTCTATGCAATCAGAAATAATACCAGAATGATATTCCAATTAGAATTTTGTCCAAAATATTTGTCAGCATAATCCTGCCAATTGCTTATATGGAAGTGAAGTATGGGGTCCACTCACTACACTAGATCGGAGCATCCAATTCTGCGAAACAATTCTAAACGTCCAAAGAAAAACACGAAACAATGCATACAGAGCTGAATTAGGATGATTTCCCTTGGTGATAAACACATGAACTGAAATTATAGATACAATACTGCAGTTTCATGCACTTCAAACTCAAGAGCTGAACCTTCAGTGTCCACTAAGTCAGCTGGGATGGAGAGTAACTAATCATCTCAAACGTGACAACAACACATATCAGATCAGCACTGGTTCAAAAACACAAATCAGAATAAACCAAACAGTAAAACACAAAATCAAACAACTGCAGTTTAGAAACACACACACACATACACACACACACACACACACACACACACACACACACAAAGACACATTCATGCACTCGCAGTGCATACATAGATTCATATGTATAAACAAACACACAAGCATGCACACATGCACACAGACGCCTAGAATCAACAGTTTTTATTTGGCTGTTATTATTGTGTTATTAATATGTTATCATCATTACTGTTAATGTGTATTTAAATGCGTGCATGCATCCAATTATGTTCTTCTGTTAGCACTCTGTTCACATGTTTCTTGGCATGCTTTGGCAATACAAAGAGAGAGATAGAGGTATTCAAAATCACACAAAGACAGCTGTAGGAGAGGTAGGGAGAATTCATCACACTTTCTTTGTCTAGAAAATGCCACGCAATCTAAATGGCTTATTGGTATCACAGTGTACGGAAAACTCTGGGTCATATAACAAAACAAGATTCAATTTTAACAGTATGCTGTGGTTTATAAAAAACTCTCCATGTTTCTCAGTTTCCATGAATTTACCCTAAACATCACAGCCAGACGAAATATAGCAAAGAGCTCTGCAACTAGTTATGACCACCACATCGACTGTTTCTCTGTTCAGTTCAAATAACATACCATACAAAAAATATTAAAACATAACAAACCCCTTATAGTAAATCCAAAGTGTATGTAAATGCAGTAAGAAGAAATATATAACAACACAGCTTAAACATACTGTACAGCCTGACCACTGTGTTGCCCTTGCAGGGGTTACAGTTGAAGCATTTCATTGGCACTACATGGTGCCGGCAGTGTGAAGCAGTCCATACATTTACAGTGGGGAGGGAGAGGGGGGACAAAGCAACAGGAGTTAATGGAGAACCATCCAGCATGCTGAGGAACAAATGCCTTTTCTTGTGGTTTCAGGTCAGCAACAACACTCACCTCCTGCAAACTGCCCCCCCTCCCTGGGCAAACACAGCAAGGACTCAAACCTCGAGCCAGGACAAAGGACAGAGGACACAGGATTGGCCCCAATTGTTTACTGTACATGGGGGGATGAGGAAATCATAAATCCACAAGAAATATGATATATTCCCCTCTCATCTCATATTATTACATGAAATGCTTGGAGAGAAACAAGAATATTTAAGACTGGACAGGCCCCTTAGAACCAACTGTTTGGTCCTTCAAAGATACAGGTAAGCTCCACCTGCAGCCTTTTGAATAAAAGTAACATGCCTTTTTTACACAAAAGAAATGGTAGAGGATTTTCAACAGTGTATCTGCTGAGAAAGATTTATTTATCCTTTATTTATACAGGGGGAACCCACTGAGACCAAAGTCTCTTTTTCAGAGGTGCCCTGTGTTCACAAGTGAAGAGAACAATCAAAAGATCTGAGAAACATGAATGATTTACACAGTGGGACCCTGCGGAAGATTGGAGCTCAGTGGGAACACTCAGCAGCATCCATACAGAGGAAAATAAATCTGTGAAAGTAAATCAGCAGCACTGTACAGTACCTGAGAAAATTATTATTATATCATTACAGCCTAAAAGTAGCCAGGAGCTGAACTCATTTACCATTATAACAGCAAGAGTTTCTTATGCATTATATTACTGTATACATGTGTGTTTACTGTACATAAGGTAACCGCAAACAGAGCTCAGCCAACGATCAAGAAAAACAACTTCTTGAAAAACAGGCGCATCACCTCATAATGCAAAACAATCCGTACAGAAGAAGGAAAAGTTTGAAGCTTACCGGCGCGAATATCACCATACACATTTAAAAGCGGGAGATACGATCCAGGCCTGGGGCACAGAAGAAGCTCAGCTGCTCTCTCATGCTATTGAGGAAAGTGGTAAAAAGGAAGCTCTTGTTCCTCACAGGACCGGGCAGGAGCGAGCGTCTCTGTTCTTTCCCGGAGTAAATAAGCAGGCGCAGGAATCGATGCAGAGAGAGAAAGTGAAGAGACGCACCTATCAGCCTCGTGCCTGAGAGCTCCTCACACAGAGCGCAGTCAGACAGAGCACTCCAGTCGCTACGCGCAACAGACGCTGCCCACAACCGCAAGGCCTCCTTCCCCACTGCGCTCTCTCAAAACCCTCATCACATTAACAGCTTATGTTACTCATCCCCACACACACAGGTAAGGCACTGCAGCAAGAGAGCAGCCCTCTGACTCTACCAGCGCCACATTTTACAATTGATCCACTAGTGCTTACAGTACAGATGATACAAATGAGTTCAAAAGTGAGCGACAATCACCGAAAATGATGGTGGACATCCAATTTGTGAACGTGGAGATGACTGAGGATGAAGACGATAGCTTCATGCAGTCTGCACATCAAGGACACACATTTTACTTTTTTCTCATTTGCATAGCCAATGTGCTACACTGTCTTGCTATGAGTGTCAACACTTAATTAAATGATTAATTGCAGCTCAGACAGCTTACCCTATAACCAAGACTATTATTTCACTTTTAATCAAGTGTAAATTTCTGAAATAGAAAACCATGTAAATATTAATTATCAAAGGTAAAACTGTTTCAATAATATTGCGACTAACCAACGTTTGTCTCATTTTTGCAGTGGGGCAGTGGGGCAGAAGAAAGAAATTTCATGGCTTGAGTTTCACTGTAAATTCAGCGTTTTTGATGTGTGTGCCCCAAATAAATATTACATAATTGAATATTACAGCTAAGGCTTTTAAAACTGATTTTGGCTCAGCATATGAAAGTCAGAAAGACAAAGCTTCTATGTATGCACTGACATGAACAAAGCTCAATTTCTAAGATTTCTAAAGTTGTTATTATGTAAATTGATAGCAACATGTATTGCACATAATCAATAACTGTCATTATATTGCTTGATACTGAGCCCACATTGCATTTGCTGTGTACATATGCTCTCTGAGTTGTATAAAGCTGTTCATACATCGAGAAGACCATGTGATTCCACTTCCCATAGACACTCACTATTGTTCGATAGCCGCATAGTCTATGAGTGGTAACAAGAGCTATATTGTGTGACAGATGTTTGGCAATAAGCTACAGGTCCAGTCATTATGATGTAATGCTGTGAAACTGTTTCATATCCACAACCACAGAGGAGCAAAGGAGTATTACCCCTGCAGAACTAATGAGTGGACAATGGGAGAAGGAGGGAGAGGGGGGAGAGAGGGATAACGCTGGAGCATAGCAGATAATTTCAAGATGAGGAATATACCGATCTTTAGAGAAAGAGTTCTCTGTAAGGGTATGATGGGTATGGAAGGACACCAGTGGCAAATCCTGCAAAGCTTTTTCAATGCATGAAGTGCCATAATAGCAAGTCTTTTGTTGTGTTCACAGTGAATACATACCCTGAAAAATGTCTGTCTTTTTACCACTGAATATTCTACCAGAAATACATGAGGCAACAACCTGACTGAATAGAGATATAGAGATTTACAGTGGCATTAGACCACCTTTGCGTTGTAGATTTCATTTTAAATGGATAAAATTGCCATTTCAATCTACAGTCTACAGTCCTACAGTATTGGACCAGCAAGATCAATTCTAGTGCTCTACACTGACAATTGGGTTTTAGAAAAAGAAAATGGTTTGACATTAAACGAGAGGCAAAAATGGTGGTACCTTCCTTCCCAGGTGAAGCCTGGAAGGCAGCAGTTTCTGATTATGTGTAGCTACATATTATTAATTCGCAGGCAGCTTTTCTTTAATGTATTTTAGTCAAATTTATCTGTAGATCTATCTTACTGAGCTAGCTAGTTTGCAAAACCTGTCGCGATTAGTTTTCTAGTTCTCCAAGCTGCTGCCTCCCAGGTTTAACTGAGGGAAGGAAAGTACCTTGGGCTGGAGGAGCACATTGGCAAATCATAGGACAGACGTTGCTATCTGGAATCCCACCGAAGGGTGACAGCAATAGCCTATATGTTTTCCCTGTCCTCACAGAGAGCCAGAAGTAGGTGTCACAAGCTATGGTGGTTATGTGGCCATGCTTCAAATCTTCTCATAAAGCAGTAAATGTAAAGTCAGCCATAGCAACGGAGCCTAATGCTGCATTCAAGTCATATCAGAATGACCAAATTACCACCTTCTGACTGGAAGAAACTGTTCACACCAACCTCTGACATTAAACTGCGAGGCAAAAAACTAAACTCATAAACAAATAAAGCGCATCAGCCACATGCCACGCCACTTCTATACCATGATGTATGCAGGTATTTGAACTTGCCGTTATTGTCCGTAACTTGTTCTGTGAGCTTCAAAGACATTGGCTCGGTCTTTAAAGATGCGCTCTTTCTGAGGTAGGCTACGCCATGCCCCAAATCTTCTAATAGGCTAAAGCAATAAATATACATGTAATGTAAAGAGAGGCCAGCCATATAAACACTGGTCTAAGCAGGCTGTGCCCTATTTATAGCAAACGTTTTTTTTTATTTTTTATATTCAACTCCACCTAAGCATTAATTCATCAGGATTACCAAAATGAAAGATCAGTCATTTTAATGTTGAATCCTGTTGCGTTTTTATATTAATGGAATAATAAAAGCACAAAACACACTTTACAACCGTGCACTTTCATTTCCGTGCACAATACAAACAACTAAGACCACTCGTGAAGTTTGTTTGGCTCCTACAAAAAAACTGATATCCGAAAACTTTGATAAACTTTGATGAAACTTTGTTTGTGCAAATGCATTTCCGAAGGATTTACGGTCAATTTAGTTCAGCTCACGTTTGTTAAATGAGGCCCATTGTGAAAGCTGTGAAGCAAAACCCCAAAACATCAGCCAGTGACATCACAAACAATCTCCACAGGGCAGGTGTAAAGGTATCTCAATCATCCGTTTGAAGAAGACTTAGAGAGCAGCAATATAGAGGCTATACCACAAAATGCAAACTACTCATCAGTAGTAAGAATCGGAAGGCGGGATTATAATTCACAAAGCAGTACAGAGATGACCCACAAAGGTTCTGGAACAAAGTGTTATGGACTGATGAGACTAAGATTAACCTCAATAAAGAGATGGAAAGGCCAAAGTTTGGAGAAAGAATGAAACTGCTCATGAACCAAAACATGCAAGCTCATCTGTGAAGCACGTTGGAGGAAGTGTCATGGCTTGGGCTTCTGGAGCAATACTCTAACTAATACTCTTACTAATCTTTATTGATGATGTAACTCATGATGGTAGTAGTAGGATGAATTCAGAAGTCTACAAAATCATTGTCTGCCAACTTACGGACAAATTGTCCAAACTAATTGGGAGGAACTTCATCATGCAGCAAGACAATGACCCAAAACACACTGCCAACCCAAGAAAAGACTTCATTAGGGAGAACAAGTGGAAGGTTTTGGACTGGCTAAGTCAATCTCCAGACTTTAACCCAGTTGAACATGCATTTCACCTCAACTGGAAGAGGAGATTGAAGGGAACCCCCCCCCCCCCCCAGAAAACAAACAACTGAAAGAGGCTGCAGTAAAATAATAATAATAATAATATGCAACAGTTTGGTGCAGGCTTGATGCAGTTATTGCAAGCAACGGGTATGCTACCAAATATTAAGTGTTATTTATTTTCATTTACTTAAATACTCTCTGTTACAATACTTTTGCTCACCTAAAAATTGGGTGGTCTGATACCAAAGGACTATGGTCTAAGTAGTTTAACACATCTAGCTGTAAATACCAGGAAATAAAACCTGAAATTCTGAACTCTTGTCTCAGGTTCATCTTTTTATCTCAACCGAAAATGTGTTCAGCGTATTGCAAAAACAAAAGAATTGGTCTTGCTATTCCAATACTTTTGGAGCGGACTGTACAACAACAATAACAACATGAAAACATGTTTTTAGAAATGTTTGCTAAATGATAAATCTAAAACTTAAATCTCTCATTTATATAAGTTCAGATCCTTCTTTGTAGAAGGCCCTTTGGCAATTACAGCCAAGAGTTTTCTTGGGTAAGTCTCTACAAGCTTTCACACCTGGATTTGGACAGTTTATCCCATTGTTCCTGGCAGATCCTCTCAAGCTCTGTCAGATTGGATGGGAAGCGTCTGTGAACTGCCATCTTCAGGTCTCTGGGCTTTTGCTGGGCCACTCAAGGAGAGTCAGAGACTTGTCCCGAAGCCACTCCAACAGCCAACTATAGGAAGAGTCCTGGTGGTTTCAAACTTCTTCCACAATTATTGAGCCCACTGTGCTGCTGGGAACATTCAAAGCTTTTTTTTTTTTCCCTGATTTATGCCTCGCCACACTTTTATCGTGGAGGTCTACAGAGACTTTCTTTGACTTCATGGCTTGTTTTTGTCCTGACATGCAGTGTAAATTGTGGGACCTTATATAAACACAGGTGTGCCTTTCTGAACTATGTCCAATCAATTCAATTTGCCACAGGTGGACTTCAATCAAGTTCTAGACTCAATGATATTTAAAGCAAACAGGATGCACCCAAACACAATTTGGATTGCCACAGCAAAGGGTCTGAATACTTTCAGTTTTTGCTTTTTAATAAATTAGAATTTCTATGAACATTAAATCTACAACACAATAAAGTGTGTAAAAATGTAAGGGGTCTGAATACTTTCTGAAGCCATTGTAAAAGAGGGTCTTGCAGCCTAAATGACCAGGCATCCGCTCTGCATGCACCGGTGAGGTACTGTCCTGCGCCAATGTGACCAATAACAACAGCTTACAGTACTACTTTTACAGGAACCTTCATCTTAACCTTCATCTTATGTTTGACCCCATTCAGTGTTTGACATCTCTTAAAACCTCGGGATGAAATAGTAACATGCAATAAATATAATGCTGTTTTCAAAAGTCATGTACAAACTTTGCATACAAAGGTGTGTGGGGATATTTTTAGCCGTATAAAATGTAAGAAAATATACAACCATTTTCACTTACCACAGGCTCCAAAATGAGATATTCCTCACAGATTTTTCATATCTAGCGATAAAAGGCTATTCATTTTGGAGACAATGAGAAGGGGACAGACAGCTGTCAAAATGTTTCTATTATACAATAACTGTGTGTCTACTTAAGCTGTTGTGGTCAATTTGACCCCAAACATAAAAGCGGTCATAAAATCTTAACATAATATGACGGTTGAGTAGGTGCTTGACTGCAGGCATTCAATAAAGAAGCACAATTGAGTCAGAAGTTGTAGTTTGCACACTTCCCACGCCAGGCCACTGCTCCCACAATTCCCTCTGACATGTCAATCAGCAGCTCCACACAGGCAGAGATCTGAGGGCCTATTTCCTTTCTTTATGAAACCTCATAACCTATACACCTGTACTGTACTTCACATAACTGCCAGTCCCAGGATTATCGATGCACACAGTGGAGAGACATAAAAGATGTAAAAAAGTTACAAAGGGCGCACGCATATTAAAATGGGAGCACTCAGTCTACATCCATAATTAATAAACCCTGGCATTTAAATTGTTCCTGTTTTTGCTTTTAGAGTTTTAATGAACGTGGTGGAGACACACACATACACAAACAAAAAAAAGAATAATAATCAAAAAAACACACAGTGGCCATTTTAGTTCCAGGATAACCCCTGGATAAGAGCAATCCATGAAGAACAGATATGCAGATCAACGAGGCCGGTCGGCTGCAGCGGATTTCCTCCTGATTTAAAAAAGAAAAGAAAAGCCCGAGGACATGCTATGGTTCAATCAACCGGTTTCAGTAAACCCTTCTTAGAACACATTTCCATATAAAGCACTCCCCCCCCCCCACTGGTGGGCCTGAAACATGATCACCATAATTAGTGTTGACATCTACTTAGCATTCAACTTCCTTCCGCCATTTACTGCAGCTGGATGGCCAGCTTGCCGAAGGCCAAAAATGACTTTTAGTTTAGCTGGCTGAACACTAGGAGATCATCTCATTCAATTTGTCCCAACATTGATGGACTGCTCACCTAGACAGGAAAGCATACACTAAAAATCAAAGAAATACATAATACTAATGCTATAAGATATAAAAAATAATGAATAGTGAAATTATTTATGATGTTTTAATGCCTCTCATAGTAATCCTGTTGGCCATATCAGCACATAATTCTGTGTAAAGGCAGGTACTGCTCAACAAAAAGTTTTTAAAAAAAAGACAAAAAACTGGGGTTGCGTTTTGTTGTACCAACATACTCCAGGCAAACCACTGGGATGTCCTCTATGGCATTACCATGGTAACACAAATCTGACACAGACAGAAAATGAACTCCCTCACGAAAATCAATGTGTAGCTTATATCCAGACCAAGTTCATATTCGCATTATCAGAGAAGCAGAGAATATGGATATTTAACACGGTACCAAACCCTTTGAGAGATCATCGTGTACCCACAGAAACGTGCGTGAAGTGCATTCTGGAGTTCAAAGCTCCGGGCAGAAGACCTCAGCACATAGGGAACAGTTTCAAGACAGCACACTGAAATTCTGTCCCTGGGTAGGGCTCCAATTTCACACGCAATTCATATCCTTCAGAAAGACTCTGGAGAGCGCCAGATCATCCTTTCTTTTTCTCATTCACGTTTAGCTCCACACGCTTCATACTGATGTGTGCCTGTGAGCAAGCTCGGCTCCAACACCAACGACAGGAACATTCCTTTTTGAGGGAGAGAGGGAGCGAGGAGAGAAAAAAGGGATGACTTGACAGACGAATGCAGAGGTGAAGATTCAGAACAAGAACGACAAAAACAACAACAACCATACATTTAATGGTGCCTACATACATTAATACAAAGCTTGCTTTTAAGGCATCAACAGTGTGTTTGTAATCAAGCAGGTCTGGTGTGTTTTAAGGACAGTAATAAACAGAACAGAGTGCTGGTTTGGCAAACAGCATATGTCTAAACTACAGAGATTGCCTGATTATCTCACTCCCAGATATAAAAGGTATGAAAAGTGCCTTGACAAATGCTTGTCTCTGGGGCAGTACCCTATAGGTACATCAAATTGCACCCCGAGCCAGCAATATACAATTAATTTGTACCTTTGCGTGGAAAACATAGTCATTTGTACCCAGAGAACATTAGGGTATTAGGGTATTTCGGAAATTTGATCCTTGAAGAACAAAAATGTACCTCCACTGTCATTTTATGTATTAAGTGTGTATTAAGTCACAGAAATGAACCAGGGCTTCAGGATTTATCAAAATGTAAGTGAACAGGTTTGGCTAATGGAAACCTGATGGAATAGAATGGAAATCTGATGGAGACCGATTTCAGCGTGGCTTCCCCTCATTCAACATGTGAGCTTCTCAAGCTATTACCATCTGTCACAGAATCTATTAGAGTCCGCATCTTTTAGATAAAAACAGAGCCGCTTGTTTTTCCCAGGGCTAGGTTAGCTGTGTTTCCCACAACAAGACCTTGGGAAACACACAGCCAGCTCAGCTCCTGTCAGCTTTGTGGCCAGAGTGTCAGCTAAGCTCCCCTCAGCTTTCATCGTGCCATGAGGTGTTTTCCCTGGCCTGTCATTTCATCTCCATGCAGGTCCTCAACGAACACCCCAAATTGGCAGGTACTACACAGCTTCAAAGTGACAGTAGGAACTGGGTCAGACACCTTACAGGGAGGCAGATACTGTTCTGCAGTCAGTCACGCCTGCATCCTGTCAGATACGGACTGCACCACGCACGCCACCCAGTGGCTGGCTCTGTCACAGCGGAGCGCAACAAGATTTCCAGAACATTCTAATTTGACTGCTTTTTGAGTGCTTTACAGGACCATATAGTCAGTGTTAAACATTTTGTCATTTAAAAGTACAGCAAATGGCGTAATTATACTACCACCTCAATGTGGGGTTTGATTTATTTATTTATACTCAAGTATGAGTGACCCCACACCTCGCTGATGGGCTGGGAAAGAAGGGCGTGGACTCAAAACAAATCTTTGTGAAATGGGCCCCCAAATCTGTAAAGCACTTACTGTCAGGTCTAGAGGATTTGTTAAAGACACGGACGCGTTTCGGCAAACCATGTCTTCCTCAGCGCGTGCAATAACCTAAAACCCAGCAGACATTTAAACACATGGTTCATAGACAATTAACAATCAACAGGTTGTTTCAATTACATAATTACTACAATTGTTTAGACAAACATTGCAAACAACCTGTATTCAATTACGTTATTCTCGTTCTCGTACACACACTCTATGAATAATGTTGCCACTTACATTTTCAAATTGATCCAAGTGGCCTTATCAATTCTTTCAGGATGTAACTAGGGAATGTAACTATATTATTAAGAAGTACTACTAAACCCTGGAAGGCCACAGTGACTGAAATCTCCATTCCAGCCAAGTCATTAAGCTGCCAAATGATAGCCTTGATCGGCCAATTTAGCTCCCCTCAACTATTCTGGGAGCATTAATGGATTAAAGACAGCAAATGTCTAAACCACTGTTTAATCCTCCTGAACTGAATCCAAATGGCCTTGCCTGAGGAAAGGCAATGATGGCACAAAATAATGACACAAAACCTCATATAGCCCATCATAACAACACGTCTTTACCAAAGAAAAACGCATGCAGAGGGGCTTGAGTGTGTTTGACATCTAAGCTTTTCAATACCTTAACAGGTGATGATGCGCAACATCTGTGAGAGAATGTTTTGCCCAAACTCCCCCATTAGTCACCCAGTTATTGCAATCTGAGTCACTGTGTCTGAGCATGCTTTCTTACTCAAATTACATTACTGACCCCCTCTGGCTACAACAGGTACTGCTCCCAACCTGGCTGAACAAGGAAATAAAAACACAGGTTCCTTAGCTCTTCTCAGTCTGTTAACTTAGTAACTTAGTTTTCATAAGCGTGTGTCATCAAAATACACAATTTGTTCAGAAAACTGATTAAAAAAAACACCTTTTTACAGGGGGAAGCATTTATACTTGTATTTAACATGCTGATATGCATGTAATGTGAAAGCTAGAGCGAAAAACTGATAATACTGCATATAAACTGGGCTCCAGAAATAGCTTTGCTTTGGGGCAAGTAACCAAGATCAAACAGCTTTGAAAATAATTCAGGAATAGGCAGATACCATAATATGTGTAAATCCACACATCAGTTAACAGTGTGAGTATATAATGCATCACTAAATGACCAATGAGCTCAACTAATCATCACCATCTGGTGGTGATATTCAGAAACATCTGGAGTAATGTTATCCACCAACTGCACTCTTCACTAACCGAATGCAGGTGCCTCTATGGTATAATAGAAGCGGAACTCACTCCATTAATTCACTATCAATACAACCATAAAATTGAACATGCAAATTCAACCAAAATCACACAGTCTTTAGATTTACATTTTTCATAAATTACACAGTTCTGACATTAAACTGCAGAATAAGCAGACAAATACATGGATAATCATGGTTAATAAAATACATTTTTAAAATGCAGTTCACAAAAAACTAGAATCTATAGTATATGTAACCGAAGCCTTCAAGACAAGCAGGAATGTTGACCCAAAATGATACTCAGGAAGGATATCTTGCTGCGGTTTTTGGTTAAACCCAGTAAGTGTGAGTTTGGTTTGACAGCTGGGTTACGCTGTAAAGTGTATGCCTATGGAGCAGCTATAAAGGATTTGTGGGTTGAAAGCTGGCATAATTGTGCTGAATTGTGACTCTGTCTATAAGACTTTGCTATGGACAGGAACCAGCAAGCATTTTATGAGGCCAAAACTGTCCCTGCTGTCATGTTGAATGCTCTCTGGGCCTCAGCGTGCTTATTCTGGCTACAGAACATAGTTTTTTTATGCATGCTTTTTTATGCCTAGTTTTTTTTATGGATGAGAACGTCAAAGGATGTATAGCTGTTCAGAAAAATAAAATAATTTGCTTTACACATTTCAAACTGGGCAAGCATGGCCATTAAGCATATTCTCATTTGTAAGGGAAAATTAAACCAAAACTTAACCAGAAAATCTAACCACACAAAAAGTGTCTAAGCACCCCCAACACCTGTAACTACAGACCTTAAACAATGGAATATTCTTGATACAGTTCTTCCAAGCTTAGACTTTCCCTCGGTTACATATTCAAATTCAAAAATAGGGACAAGAACCATCAGTGACGGGGAAGACCGCAGTAAAGAAAACACGTGTTTTGAGTACAGAAACAAACCCAGTGAATGCTGCTGTGCTTGCAATGTCCAGCCATCTTGCCAAAGTTAAGAACTACACCAAGACAACCACCAAATGATGGACACAAAGAAACCAGACCAGACAGAGCTGCCAGCTTCCAGCACACTGCCTGCAATGGAGGGATTGTAGAAACATGGTATAGAAAATGAGTCTGAGAAAACACTGCCTGGACACAAGCCAAGATTTCATAATTAAAACACAAATCCTTCATAATATGTCTTATTCAAACTGCCTGGGCTGATAGACAATGTCCCTCACATGCCTTAATGCCGCTGACAGTAATGACTGCCATCCCTGATGACTGTGAGTGAAGCGGGTTTGGGGGGAGGGGGACTGGGTGTGTTAGAGTGGAGGAAGAATAGGCACGGGAGGGTGACTGTGTGATAATAACATTTTAATTTGTTTCTGGCGAGGCCTTTGGCTGAGGCCTGCTTATCTCATCTTCTGCAGTGATTAAACGGCCTGCTAATTTTCATCCTGTTCACTGCTCTCATTTCAGCAGCGAGGCGGGTGAGGGGGTCATCCCTCCAATTGCTTCCCTGCACGCCTAACGTGCGCTCAAACCCCGCGTCTCACGGTCCCGCACGATTTCCGGTGCTTTCTATGAGAAGCCGTGTACGTTCACTGCACAGCGCATTTCACCTCCGTGTTTCATTTCGTATATGTGCTGCACTCTTCAGATTCTGAGTTGTCATACATGCTGTTCTGATATGAAGATCCTAACACTCACTCCCACTAGCTGGGGTGCAGTCCCACGGAACCGACTCAGTCAACAAGAGCACCATGGAAACTGGCAGAGCGTACCGGCTCACTTCTACTTCCTCAAATTTCAATACTTTTCACATTTTAATAGCAACATTGGTATCAAGTTGAATTTGCCTTTATTATAATATTATATTTGTGAAAAGCAAATCAACAGCAATATAATCACTGCCCATTGTCAAATTATTACAATGACAGGACTTTCATGCAATGTAAATTTTGGGGAATCTGCACAAATGATGACTGATTTGCACCAGTGACACTGGGATGATTTATAAAGCTTATAAAGGTTTCAGATGAATCTCTAAAAAATATCTGAAAATGATGGCAGTATTTAAAGGGCTGTAGGCATTTACAACTCACTTTCGGTCTCCATCCTTCCCCGGTCTTACTTAGTTTTTCTTTCTCTCGTTCTCTCTCCCTTCATCTCTTTACCACTCAGTTGATATCTTCATATCTCTTACTTGCTCCAATTTCTCTCATTCTAAGCTCTTCTCTCTCCCTCTCCTGCTCCATTCAACCTTCAACAGAAACAGGAAGTGGCAAGAAGGCTCTGGAATAGAGCCCCGCTCCCCCCATTCAAACCGAAGCAGGCGGCTCCGAGTGTATCTGGCTCCCAGTGCAAAAACAGCCTTAGAATACCGCTGAAAGGTTCAGTCCCATGGGGCTGTGAGCATAGCAATTACTCTTCTGTAATTATCCAGAACTCATTACAGCAGAGATGCACAGTGGCATGAGTACCCGTTGTAGAGGCTGCCTCGCCCTGGGGCCACAGAGTCGAGGGTTCAACCCCGACCTTTGGAGAGCCAGCACTGGCATCTCTGTGCTAGGGGTGTCCCTGATAAACCACCAGCACCACGGTCCCACATTCTTTGGCCATGGCTCCATATGTAAAGCTGCTGCAGATGTAGGGTCCAGGCAGACAGAAGAGAGCAGCCCTGGTCCCGGAGCACAGCCAGAGCAGAGCTGCAGTGAGCCACTAGATCACTGGATCTCCCTCCTCCCTGTGCCTACTGTGGGGATCACTGAGAATGCTCTGTCCATGCTTCACAAAACACTGGGACACCATACACGGAATGCGGCATTTCAACAGTCACTACACGTCATTACACACATGCATGTGTGCACAAACATACACATACACACACACATGTTCATACACACACTCTCAATCCCACATCCATACACACACAATACAGATACACACTCTGAGCTATATTTTGTCAAAGGGATCCTCCCAAGACCTTCTTAGTCCCTACCTCTCCTACAGCTGTCTCGGTCTGTGTGATACCTTTTGATTACCTCTATCGCACTTTCTCTCACACTCTCTCTCTCTCGTGCTTTATTGTGGAAACCTCTGAACAAACCAATAGTGCATTATAAATAGATGTATTTTGCCAGCCTCTAAGCCCCGTGCCCTGTTTGTTTATCTGCCTCTCCCAGCTGTGTTCTGTGGGGCTGAGATGAAGGCTCCTTGGCCTGGGTTGCAAGAGCAGGGATTATACAACCCCACGGCTGGGGGCCCAACAGCCAGCACTATTAGCATAGAGAGAGAGGGAGAGTGGAGGAGAGAAGGGGAAAGAGGGGGAGAGAGAGAGGTAGAGAGAGAGGGGGAGAGAGAGAGAGGTAGAGAGAGAGAGAGAGTGTGGGGAAGAGAGGGATAGAGAAAGGGAGAGAAGGGAAAGAGTGTGGGGAAGAGAGGGGGAGAGAGAAAAAGAGAGAGAGGGAACGAGCGGGGGAGAGGGAGAGAGAGAGATAGAAGGGGAGGGAGAGAGAGAGCTAAAATGACAGAAATTAGAGCAAGAGATATCAAGATATGAACACAGTGGTAGAGAAATGGAGAGGGAGAACGAGATAAATAAGTGAGACAGGAGAAAGATGGAATCAAAGAGAATGAAAGCCAGACAAAAAGAGAAACAGAAACTGAGACAGCCGATTAATTCCTTCACAGAGCAATCCTATATAATGTGCTGCCTGATAGATTTCAAAAAGTATGAATGTTACATCAGGCAACATGAAGGTTTAGACATGCACACGCATGGACACACACACACATTTCCATGTTTTTATACTTATACTTCTTTATTATTTAGCATGTTTAAGTGAACCATGGTCTTTGAATGTATAACATGATTTTTTTTGGTGTTATCAGCTGCTGCAGCTGTTGTTAACTGAATTCACTGAAGCCCCTCACTTGTGACAAGGTAAATGGGACAGAAAACTCTAGGATAGATCCCCCCAGTCTAATGCAGGATAGTGAGTTCTCATAAAGAGTAACCAAAACATTACATCAGAATACTAAGGCCTACATTTCAGGCCATATTTCCCTCAGGATAAAACAAGCAGACTATTATTTGGCCATGCCATGACAATAAACTGACCTTATTAAACAGCACATTTACGGGGTGCCTGTCCCCACTTGGCTACTTATTTTAAAGCAGACATGTGTATTTAATGTGCCCTGTTAACTGTGATTTATTGGCAGCTAGTGGTTGAATAAACATTTTACTGGAAATCACAAGCCTGATGTAGCCTGCAGAGAAGGCTGTTCCTCCAGTGTTTCAGCATCCTGTGTAAAAATATCTCATTATTCACCGAGGCAGAAGCATTATCCACTTCCCCACTGTCAGGCGTAATACTTGTGATTTTACGCTAGCTAAGCATGTGGAAAACACAACAGTCCGGTGGGTTTTTTTAAAGCAGGAAGAAAGGAGGCAAGAGGGTGGGTACAAAATTATGGTCCAGAAACACTGGGCCCAACTAAACTCACTCGGTGCTTAGTATTAATGCTGTTCGCCTGCACGTGGTATCACCTTACTGTAACCTCACCCTGAACTGTTCTACTGTATATGACATCTGATGTCTTGTTTTGTGGATTATTCCAAGTGAAAGTGAGGAATAGCCCATGATGATGAGGACAATGATTCAACTACTATTATTATTAACATTGATGATTTTTCTATAACCAGAAAAGCTAAACTACATGCATAATACATAATATCTATGTCCACATTTTATGAAACACCAAATCTACAAAGCTTACCAAGCATTACTGTGTGTCGTTCAACACAGTCTTTTTAGAATGCATTTCTTAGTTATTTTAAATATTTTGTAATCTGTATCTGTGTGTGCTGCGTGTGTGTGTTGGGCAGTATGTAACAAGATGAATTGGGAAGACATCATACTTTTCTGAAAAGTGTTAAGAAAAAAAGCATGTGAGTCTTTAGAGTATAAAAAAAATTAAAATCAGTATAGTCCTTGCTGCCATGATCTTTAGTGGACAGAGATGCACTCCTCAATGGTATCTACAAATAGAATGGGGATACTCTTCATAGGAATTGAAAGGTACCTTCAGTTGCTTCCTCTTTTTTCAGTGATTCTTACATAGGGAAGTTGATAAAACTACCCGATAAAAAAAGGAAATCAATGATAGGTCAAGTGTTTGATCACTGTGGCCTATACAAGCACATTCTGAAGGGCTGTTCATCTGTATGCCGGCTACTCTCTGCTCTGCCTCAGTCAAAGCGAGCCGAGCCTCTCTGTAAGCTTCAGCAACCATGCGCAAGCATAAAATCACAATTTATTTTTATAACAGTGTTTTCCCCCCTCTGGGGTTTCCATGGTTACTTGGTCAGGTGACCTAGTCAGTGCCCATCCCCTGCCCTCCAGTGACTGTCACAGTGGTTAGTCAGCTTGGCCACCCAAAGGGGACATGATCTGACTGCATCTCAGAAGCACATTAAGTGTGTGTGTGTGTGTGTGTGTGGGGAGGGGGGTGTGTTAGTATCCCCCAGTCCTGTGGTAAATTAACAATACTGAGCTGTACATCGGACTGAACTTCAAAAAATCCAGCAGTGATACGTTTCATGATGACATGCTCCGAAAACTAAGCTGACCAACACATGAAGAAGTGTACTTCTACAACTACAGCATTAGTTACTCTTCTGCTTCTCAATATACACTTAGTGAGCACTCAGTGGTCTTCCGCTGTGGTAGCCTATCCACTTAAGAGGTTTGATGTGTTGTGTGTTCAGAGATGCTCTTCTGTATACCACTGTTGTAATGCTTTGTCACCTTCCTGTCAGCTTTGACCAGTCTGGCCCTTCTCCTCTGACCTCTCTCATTAACAAGGCATCTTTGCCAGCAGAACTGCTGCTCACTGGATGTTTTTTTGTTTTTCACACAATTCTCTGCAAACTCTAGAGACTGCTGTGTGTGAAAAACCCAGGAGATCAGCAGTTTCTATATACTCAAACCACACTGTCTTGGACCAACAATCATTCCATGGTCAAAGTCACATATACCACATTTCTTTCTCATTCTGACAAGGTCTGAAAAACAGCTGAACCTCTTGACCATGTCTGCATGCTTTTATGCATTTAGTTGCTGCCATATGATTGGCTGATTAAATATTTACATAAACAAGCTGGTGTTCAGGTCTACCTAATAAAGTGCTCAGTGAGTATAGAAAAATAAATTCCACATTCTGAAATTCCACTTAAGCTTCAGCATAACCTTGTACACTCCTGAATAAGATTTTTCATTTCAGTGTAACAAAGATTCCTCAATACAGCCTTGCCATGAACCAACCTCTCATAAATGTACCCACTTGCCATTTCTTTTCAGAGATGTAAGTTTAAATTTAAAGCACGGCGGTTTTTGAAAATAACATGAACTTTGGAGCGAGCAGTCCATCTGAAAATCCCACTAAAGTGGATGTGATCCGATCGGACCCAGCTACCTTTCTCCTGTAGCTTCTCAGGGTGACTCACAGAATGGTACACCCACAGAATCTTCTCTAGGACCAAGGAACAGGAACTAACATCTAACCTTATAAAGTCACAGACAATATAGAGACTATAGTCCTCAAGGGAACTTTCAAAGTTCATCAATGATCTTTATAGGATATAGGATCTTTACAAAAGATATGTTTTATTATTAGCATTAGTAGTAGTAGTATAACAATAAACACAGATAGGAGACATGGAGGTGACAATCATTTCTCATTTCATTTTATTCTTTTGTTATTTATGAATGCCAGGACAAACATCCAATGCTGCTGGTATTGTCCTTGGCAACCCAATTCATAAAAGAATCTAAGATTACATTCTCACATTAGAAATACTGAATTAATGCGTTCATTAACAATAAAAGTTGAGAATTTAAAATGGATAATCAGTTGAATCTGTATTGCTAATATGCATTCCCCAAATATACCTGCATAGAAACGAGAGAGCTTTTCTCTGCTTTACAGCCCTGACTCAAAGCTGACTGAACACATGCCAGGCTTTTTCCCCAGAATGTACAGGGAGATAAGGGCTGAGTATGGAAATGTGCAAAATCCCACTGTGTCAACCACAGGAGCAAATAGTTTATACACGCAGCAATGAGAAGAGAAAGGCAAACAATGTCATGTTGCCATTCAGTTAGCATCTCCTGATTTTTGGATCTAAAAGGCAAAGACATGTGAGTAAAATTGCATGCTACATGCTATCAGGCTCAATCTTGAACTTACTGACCTACTTTCCTCAGTGACCCCACCACAGAAATGTGAAATAAAGGTTCAATATGCAGTGCACTGAAGTAAGGAATGTTTACGCACAAGTAAGGTAGTTATGGGCTGCCAAGTGGCTCATCCAGTTAGGGTACTCATGCATAAAGCACCGGCCCACCGCCTACAGCTAATTCAGATCCAGGAGTTCTTTATTTTGTGCTATCTGGGGGCAGGTTTTTCCCTTCTGTTACTCTGTGAAGTGTATTTGTGACAATTCTCTGTGAAAATATAAAATTGAATTGAATTCAACTGCAGCAGGTCTTTGGGAGCACTCTACAGTCACCAGATTAACTCCAGCTCACCAAGGTCCCCTCTGATCAGTAAGGGAACATAATCTTCTATCACAAAAGTTCTGCTTTTTCTTTAACTAACAGCTCAGTGGAGGGAAATGGTTAGCTGCTATGTTTCAGATTATTTAGGAGGGGCCAATAGTTGCAGTTGGACTTTCCATAAAGAGAATAAATTTGAGGGAAAAAGAAGGTAGTTATCACTGATTTTTTTACCTGTCCTCAGGTGCCTGTTTGCACCATGGATCTCCAGAACGCAGGATTCATCACCGTGAACTCACCCTTCTCACTTGCTTTCTTTTCCTATCTTTCTTTCTTTCCCATCCCTCTTTCACACAGCACTGAAAATGGGAAATGAGGGCCCCTGACGGGGACTCCATCAGACATGTACATACAGACATTTCTAGTGTGCATAGTGGTGAAGAAGACAGTATTTAAACAGGACCAAAAAGTGAGCAAAAGAACAGACTACAGACTATGTGATTGGACCATATGTTTCCCGGGTGATAAGCCCTCACTTTCCCACAGAACACTGGAAATAGAAAGCGGAAAGATTAATTTTCCCAGGAGAAGTTGCATCTCTTTTCACCAATTCCCTGGCATTCAAAAGCAATAATTATCTGCAATGACATTTCCACTTTCCATAAACAAGCACACGGAAGGGGGTTTCAGAGCACCTCGCTATATCAGCTGATTTCATTTCTGCTCTATTCATATACACCATTGCATATTGCACCATATCTTTTTTTAGATCATTAAGAATAATGAAATGTGACTAAGACAAAGCAATGGATTGTTACTTCAATTAAATGTTTTATAAATCGACCAGCTGTAAAATCTGCACATGTACATTTTATATTAGGCATTGCACCCCTCATCTCCTATTACATTACATTACATTATATGTACAGGCGGACTCAGACAGAGACCGTCTGGATGACCTAAAATAATTTAAACAAATATACTATATAAATATATAAATAGAACTTTGTCCACCTGAGATCTCTGCCTTAAAAACATACCATAAGGTCTCAATTATTGAAATATTTCAATATGCTATGCTTAAATAAACAATACCACAAATATGCAACATGAAGTACCTGAGATAGCCATGAAGGAATAAATAACTTGCTGTAAAGGAATCTATTCTTCCACTTCATTTTTCTTTTCTGAAGTCTACACTAAAGGTAATCTGTCAACACAGCCAGGCTACACTCAAGGCAAATCCGTTTGATGGTCCCTTTCTTGCTGTATGCGTGCGCTATTCTGCCTTCTAAAATATAAAACATTTGCAAAACACCATCTGACAAACTCTTCTCTAGGGGCACGGAAAGATTATCCTCCTTTCAAATGGGAATGTCAAGACTACTCTGCTTCTGACAAGTACTAGTATGGAATCTCTTTTTTCATTTTGCACAGCCTTTCTTCATATACAGTAGCTAGATGCACCTGGAGTGCATCGTACATAAACGTGCCTTGTGTTGTTTGAAACAGGTAATCACCTGCCTTTTGACTCAGGGCTGTTTTCACACATAATTAGCAATGGGATGTTTTATACAACTAGTACTTATATCACCGTTACAGTAGGGAGTAATTTTTGTTTGTTTGTTTAGTTAATAAATCCCCTGGGCCTAAAATAAGTGCACATGGCAATAGGCTGACACACCGACCAGAGGCGATAAGGCATATCCCCTGGCAGTGCTCCCTCTCTCTTTAAACTGCAAAGGTGATGTCACTGGGGCCAGATTGGGATTACCACAGAATAAGCACCATTACTCCTGGCTCTTACAGAACGAGTGTTATGATTCATGAGTCACGGCCATCAGAAAATGAATCCCATTATGATGAAAATGGGACCGGGTTCAAGTGCTCACAGCTCTTGGCATCAGGACTCATCACCATCAGTGTGAAGCATCCACACGCATGCACACACGCACGCTCACGCACACAAGCCCTCACACAGAGATGGAAAGAGACCAATGTATATACATAACATAGAATGCCACAAAGGCACATGCTTTTTTCTAATCGTGCATCACAGTGAAGGTTCTTGTATCGACAACCAAAATCACAGAAGCCAGAAGCACCCACCCACCCCTGCCAATTTCAATATAAAGCTTTATTACTGCTAACTCTACTCTTTGTCCTAACAGTATATTTCCATTTAATTTGGGTACAGTTGTGTCACAGTATGGGCCATAATTAGTTCTATAGCTCCTTTTTATGATCGAGGGTTTTGTATTGAGACCCAGCCAGTGCATTTTGGCTGATGATTGTGATTACGAGGATCACGTCCGCCTCCAGAGAGCAGGCCTACTGCGGGGACAGCCCTCAGATCTGAACACGCTCACAGAGACCTCAGATCTGCACACTCTCACAGAGAGACCTCAGATCTGCACACGCTCACAGAGAGAAACCTCAGATCTGCACACTCTCACAGAGAGACCTCAGATCTGCACACTCTCACAGAGAGAGCTCAGATCTGCACGAGCTCACAGAGAGAAACCTCAGATCTGCACACTCTCACAGAGAGAAACCTCAGATCTGCACACTCTCACAGAGAGAGCTCAGATCTGCACGAGCTCACAGAGACCTCAGATCTGCACACTCTCACAGAGAGAAACCTCAGATCTGCACACTCTCACAGACAGAGCTCAGATCTGCACACTCTCACAGAGAGAAACCTCAGATCTGCACGAGCTCACAGAGACCTCAGATCTGCACACTCTCACAGAGAGAAACCTCAGATCTGCACACTCTCACAGAGAGAGACCTCAGATCTGCACACTCTCACAGAGAGAGCTCAGATCTGAACACGCTCACAGAGAGAAACCTCAGATCTGCACAAGCTCACAGAGAGACCTCAGATCTGCACAAGCTCAGAGAGACCTCAGATCTGCACACACTCACAGAGAGAGACCTCAGATCTGCACGAGCTCACAGAGAGACCTCAGATCTGCACACGCTCACAGAGAAACCTCAGAACTGCACACGCTCACAGAGAGACCTCAGATCTGCACACACTCATAGAGAGCTCAGATCTGCACACACTCACAGAGAGACCTCAGATCTGCACACTCTCACAGAGAGAGCTCAGATCTGCGCACTCTCACAGAGAGAGCTCAGATCTGCGCACTCTCACAGAGAGAAACCTCAGATCTGCATACTCTCACAGAGAGAAACCTCAGATCTGCACACTCTCACAGAGAGAGCTCAGATCTGCACACACTCACAGAAAGATACCTCAGATCTGCACGAGCTCACAGAGACCTCAGATCTGCACACTCTCACAGAGAGAGACCTCAGATCTGCACACACTCACAGAGAGAGACCTCAGATCTGCACGAGCTCACAGAGAGACCTCAGATCTGCACACACTCACAGAGAGAGACCTCAGATCTGCACACGCTCACAGAGAAACCTCAGAACTGCATACGCTCACAGAGAGACCTCAGATCTGCACACACTCATAGAGAGCTCAGATCTGCACACACTCACAGAGAAAAACCTCAGATCTGCACACACTCACAGAGAGACCTCAGATCTGCACACGCTCACAGGGAGAGAAACCTCAGATCTGCACACTCTCACAGAGAGACCTCAGATCTGCATGCAATCACAGAGAGAGAAACCACAGATCTGCACACTCTCACAGAGAGACCTCAGAACTGCACACACTCACAGGGAGAGAAACCTCAGATCTGCATGCAATCACAGGGAGGAGAGATGGACACGTGGCTGGGTCTCCTCTCTGAGGACAGCTTCTGCCTGACTTGAGAATAGGAGCTCACAGCTGTTTGGAGAACTCACTGCGAGACCCTGACAATGTGCCAGAGATGGAATTGACTACGAGAAATGAGTCGCAGTTGACCCATATGGAGATTACATAAGCCAGTCACGTACCAAGCTTTGAACCAGGTTTGTGTGCATCATATATTATGTCATTTTCTCAATTCTGAGAGAAAAAAACATTTGCTCAGTGCTCTCTCATAATAGGAGTACCAATATAAATTCACAGAATTATCATCTTCAGACTCACATAAAAACTGAACTGCAAACACTCAAGCATTCTTGAGTCAGTACCTCAGTAAAAATTATTCCTCTGAGCAGAAATTACGACAGCAGTCTTTCAAAATGTCATGCTCCACAGACCCGCAAACCCATCTTGTCACTTTAATTAGTGACGTGCACTGTTCGTACAGATGTTCCCTCTTTATACTGATTGAACAACAAAATAAAAAGGCATTTCAGTAAGCTGATTTCATAATAGTTGTCAAAGAGACATGAGTCTCTGACATCCCCAGTCATTAGGCGTCTATAGACGGGAACTGAATTTACCTCCCTTGAAAGAGGAAAATGTAAGGGATTTTCAAGTTCTCTCACAGCCTGAAGATGCGAACAAGTCAATACATTTCTATGGTTCAGCATAAAAAATTATGGAAATTTCCAGCACATGAGGGACACTCATTCTTCCATCTCCAGTATTAATGATAGCAGGACGAATGTGTCCCTCCCTTCCAGCCCTCCCCCCAACCATTAAATGCCCAAAATAAGTGCTCTCTGAACCCGCTAATTGCTTTCATTGTTAGCATGGCTGAAGAGTGAGATAAGTCAAGCAGTTTAACAAGAGGGACATAATGATTATGTTTTTCTCACACATTATACAGCATTGCCGACAGAATCCATAAAAGGCAAGGCCTACTTTAAATCTGTATGGGGATAAAACAGGAGGTCCTCTAATTCTTCAGCAGATATCTGGGCTGTTCTCTATTGCCGGCAATTTCTGGCCACCATCTTGTTGAATTTCTCAGCTGACTACGCTAAAGACCACACTGGTCTTAGCTATTTATTAAAGAGATAAAGACACTGGGTTTTCCTAAAATGGACGATTTATTGCATATAGAGAGGGCATAGGGAGGTGGAGATGGATTGAAGATTATATAAAAAACCATAAAGTTCCAGGTATACAATTGCACTGTAACCATGAACGTTAACACTCTGAACATTTAATTGAACATAGATTCACAATAGTACTGGTAAATTAGGTTAACTAATAATCTAATTAACACTAGTAGCTAAGTGTTCTGGTTTCTCTTTGGTGTGTGAACATATTTCATACACATAGTAGCATTACTTACAGGTCAATAACTGCACTCAACATTTTTCAATAAATATGAGGCTAAAGATGGCCTTTAGAAGACTTTTCTGAAGACATTTTTCTTAGGTTCAACCAAACACTGCCCATGTTTGTTTTATTTTTTATTTTTTGTCAGAGAAGACAACTTGGTGACCTTTAAAGGTTTTGCAGAGTGAACAATGGGAGAATCCACCTAAACACATAAAGGACACAAATGTGACAAATATCATCCTAAATGTCACATAAAGTTCGAGAATAAAATTTCCTACAACAATTCACCTCTAAATTCTGATTATCTATTTTTTTAATGAATAATAACACATTTCATTATTGAACATTTTGAGTGTGTCCTAAGATTAGACATGCCTGCAGCTGTCTGATTCCCTGATTTAACATGGCAAAGAGCCTCATGAGCCTCTGTTTAAAACCCAAGGCTTTGTTTATGGCAAACTCGTTATCCTCCTGGTGCTAAAATGTCTTTCAGTGCGTTAAGCTAATTTGCTCAGTAACACACTCCTTGTCCCACCAGCCAATTAAGTGTGGGAATATGCACATAAATGTGAGTATATGCCTTTAAAACCTTACTCAGACAGCATCATGAATTAACCATTATAACTTTACATTACATTACATTATTGGCATTTTGCAGACGCTCTTATCCAGAGCGACATACAGTTGATTAGACTAAGCAGGAGACAATCCTCCCCAGTAGCAATGCAGGGTTAAGGGCCTTGCTCAAGGGCCCAACGGCTGTGCGGATCTTATTGTGGCTACACCGGGAGTAGAGCCACCGACCTTGCGTGTCCCAGTCATTTACCTTAACCACTACGCTACAGGCCGCCCTACAAAACTTTACAAAAGCATTCATTGAAATACAAGGAAGTGCAAACAAATGGTAAATGGTTGGCATTTATATAGCGCCTTTATCCAAAGCACTGTACAATTGATGCTTCTCATTCACCCATTCATACACACACTCACACACCAACAGCGATTGGCTGCCATGCAAGGCGCCGACCAGCTCGTCAGGAGCATTTGGGGGTTAGGTGTCTTGCTCAGGGACACTTCGACACAGCCTGGGAGGGGGATCGAACTGGCAACCCTCCGACTGCCAGACGACTGCTCTTACTGCCTGAGCCATGTCGAACAAAGTGAATGGCCTCAATAAAAAGCTATATGCCAGTGTTTACTGGTATCTGCTACATGAATGACAATGTGCTGCCTGTCCCAAATTAGTCATTTTAGCTACATGCCATGGACTCATGGTTATCAGGTTTATCGTTCAACATACAGAAGGTACTCCAGGTCAGCAGTTGCCATTTGTCCCCTGACCCATGAATATAACCTCCTCTATACCCCCTGAAACCTGATTATCCAGTTCTATTTCCGAAAAGGGCAGTTCTCGACAGACTGCATGTACTCCATGAACCACAAGCCATAGGATTCCAGGCATATGAACAGAATACCGGCTCCTTAACTGCGACTGACCTCTCTGCAGCAATACGATTCATAAACGCACACAATACACCAAGCCCTTTGTTCAGCATCAGCAACACAGCTCAGAACAGCAAACCATTTATAGAAAATCTAATTGCTAGACACAGCAGTGCAATCCACAAAAATAGCCCACTAATCAAGCCAAGCAATAATACACAAGCAACCGTTTTGCTTTGCTACACAGCACTAAAACAGTACACCAGTGCTTCTACGAACAATGGCACCAGCACATTGACTCCAATACACAAGACCTAAACATACTGTACCAACATCACCAGGCTGTATGATCTCCAAACACATAATACACCTGTCTATCCAGCCACACGATTCCTTACACATAACATATTGACCCTGTGTGCACAGATTGCTATTCCATAATTAGTGTGACCCATAGCCTGCACGCTGTCTCTCAGATTCACTATACACATGTCCAGTCTCCTATGGCCAGTTAAGAGGGCAGTGTTTCATTCACAACTGCTAATATTCCCACCCTACGGCTATGCCCCTTTCCGAAAAATATTATGTTTACAAGCTCAGAGGGGAAGGACCTTGATTTCACAATTAAAATTGGCACTGAATCATAACTTGAGGTAGCCTACTACATACAACATGAATGATAATAATCTTAATTTAGCAAAACAAACTTCATTTCTGTATTGCATTCTGTACACTTGTTCTGTCTAATTTAACATTTCACATTAATTATGAAGTCAACTACAATAATAGTGTAACAAAATAATGAAAATATAATATTTACACATACATATGTATACATATGTATGTAAATATTTAGCCTTAACGGCAATATATGGTGTCTTTAATGTTCGCATCTGGAATTAATAGTCCCAGTTAGCATTTTATTCAACTTGAACCATTAGTTCATGAACTGACTGATCAACCACTGGGACGGGTTCTGAGAACAAGAACGGACGAAATAAAATAATTAATAAATAAATACACAAACAAATAAATAAATAATGTTTGTACAAATACAACCATCATGTGCTGCAACTGTCTAGATCACAATGAACTGGGAAGGCACCCCCATATTGTCAAAACCTCAAAGGCAAAAGGATAATTGTAGGGCGAAATGAGTTCAGCGTTGCAGCCTAGCCTATCTATCGATAAAATGTGATAATATCTCCGAAATACAGAAACAATTCATATTGCATTATATATTGTAGGCTACTGGCTACTCGGGCAACATCACTTCGCGAAGTTCGCCTTTTATGATGCAAAACAAGCAAGAAAACGCGTTTCGTCAAAACATTTAACTCACCCATTCCAAGACGCGTATAAATCCAAGTGGCAATTTTAGCACTCCAAATGATCCAACGGAGATGATCTAAGAGTAAAATGAAGAATGCATTGTATTTCATAGACTGTTTACTTCACTTTAATATTTTCGTTACACTTTAGGTAGATATTCGAAGTAACCCGTTTTCACAATGTACAAAAACACTTTGTTTTTATCTGCCTACCTGGTTAGCGGTATCCATTTTTAAACAATTGGTTAACGGCGCGTTGTGCGATATATAGAGTAAACACTACTACAACGCTGACCTATCAAATTGATGTGCCAGTGTGTCGCGCTTGGAACGAGGACTCTCGGCTCTAATTACTACTCCATACGGAAAAAGCCGAACACCCGCGGCATGGTGAAAAATAAAAAGCACCACGGAGACAGACTGGGATTGGCTTTCCGAAAATGAACGATAATTTCGGCATTTTGCTATTGGATAATATTGATAGCAGTGTTTCCGTTTATTGCCATTTGTATTGAACTCAAATATTTATTCTTTAAATCGGAACAGGGCGTCTTCCCCCTTTACACAACGATTTTGTGTAAATACAATTATTTGCATATAAAGTGCGCTCGGACTGCGCTTGGATGACTATGGCATAAAGATCCCTTTAGCTTAACTTTAGCACTGTGTTTATGAGTTTTCACGATATTTTTCAATACGCCAAGCCCCATAGCCAGGTGCACTGGGTGCATGTAGATTGCTAAATTTCGTACATGACAGAGATAATTGCATTTACTTTGGATAGATAATTAACATCTCTGTTAAGGATAATATATTTGCGATATGTCAGACAGGCTGGCTAAACGCTACAACATCAAAAGTAAGTGCACTCACGTGTAAATGAAGCATAGTAAAACCTCGCGCGCGTCTAAAGCATTACGTAACAGGGACTCCTTCGCCTTTGGACAGAGACAAATGAGCTGTTCTACTGTATCTCTGTGGTGTGTTTGATTTACACTACAGTGTTTTTAATACTACAGAAATGTATATTCATGCCGTTTTTAATGACACCCCCTCCCCCACAATAATGGTAATAATAATAATATATACATAAATATAAAGCATAATCATATGATATACAAGGGCATGATAATGACTTAAAATCTTTAAATTTCACAAAAAGAGGAAATTGTATTTCAGTTGCTTATAATCTATGCAGCATGAGAAACAGTTGAAGCATACTGTGAATGAGGGTTGAAGGTTCCTGTGTTCAGAAGGAGCTGGAGGTCCTATCACTGGTCTGCAGATAATGCTGAGCTAACCTCTGGCCCACCATTAAAAGTCTATTTTTTTTTAACCTAAACGTATGTATGTTACACTCAGTGAGCACTTTATTAGGTATTTATTAGACATTTTCTTCAGCTGCTGTAGCCTATCCAGCTAGAGGCTTGACACAATGTGTGTTCAGAGATGCTCTTCTGCATAGCACTGTTGTCAGGCACCACCAATCATTCCACGGTAAAAGTCACTTAGATCACATTTCTTCCCCATTGTGACATTTGGTCTGAAAAACATCTGGACCTCTTGACCTTGTCTGCATGCTTTTATGCATTTAGTTGCTGCCACGTGATTCGCTGATTAAATATTTGAATGAACATGCTGGTGTACAGGCTACCTAATAAAGTTGATCACTCAGTGTATAGTACCTGGATGTATATGTACATACATGGATATGTCCCCCGCGAAAAAATAAAATAAAAAACACTCTAGGTGTTGATGCCAGACAGGGCTCCAAGTAAATATCCGGGCAAACATGAGCCTCATAAAGCATAATGTTATGTAATGTGATGAGGGAACCGCGTGAAACACTGAGCTTAGCCCCAGCTACTAGACTGGAATATGAACAGATCAACGTTTTTCTTTTCTTTTCTTTTCTGTCGCTAGTAATATTTCTCTTGCCCTTCCATTACTTCAAAGTATTTCCTATATCATTTCACATGATTTTGACAGTATTCATGGAATTACAAAAATAACCACGCCTTTTCGTCGAGCTTTTGCCATCCATAGCCAGTCCAGTCCACTGGAGGTTGAGGAATTTGTCATCTAATTAGCCAGCTGAAGCACAGCAATGTGAGCTGAACTGTAAGTTCCCTTCAGGCGGAGTAATTGCGGGTAAAGGAAGCGTCCTGAGTCTGCTAAAGTGATGACAATTTGAATACAAATAAGTGAAAACTAGGCTGACAGCGGGGCTAATTTTACCTCCCTTCTTGCTCTCCCATCCCCCTCCTGCCTCGAATTCTCTGTCCCAATCAAGCCGGCGATTAGGAAACTGCGCAATCTGATCAGCAAATCATCTCATCACATGAAATCAAAAAGACTGACAATCTAAAGAGGAGCAGCTCATGCATAATGTATCGGAGTAATAGGATCTGCTCTTTCGTGATCTCTGCACGCAATCCCCCAGCCCCTCTGTCGTTTAGCACATTGGTTTGTTTGTCTCCGCTTCTCTTTATGACCTACAAACATTATACAGCACACACCCATTTCTCTGCCTTCTTTCTACAGTTTTACTAACAAACCTAAACAACATATCCATCCAGCAACATTGGTTATGAACTGGGAAAAAATTTAGATAACGATACTAAGGCAAGGACTCTATATTGTATATTACAGGTCCACTCACAAAACAACTGCCTACTTCCAAGTCACTGTTGCAAATGACTGGACTCATCCACATTTGTGACCTCAAGTTCACACACTGCTGGAGATGAGAGAGCCACCATGCGAGCGCACTGTGATCTTGAACAGACAGGGAGATCGCATTCATGCCCAAGGGCAACTTGGCACGCTCAACCACTCAGAGCCACTGACACACAAGAGGGAAAGGTCAAAGGTCACGTCGGACAATGTACATGTCACCTCCAGGTGGTGTTATCTTTGTAGACAGATGTTAAAAACACCCTTCATCTTGTTCTTAGGTTTGTACATGATTGCTTTTATTAGAAGGGTCCAGTGACCTTGAGCAATGTCATATATATATTCCGAGTGGTGGTTGCAAGAAATTTCAGTTTAATGAAGGTTTGGTTACTAATGGTATCTCCAGTCTAATGAAGAAGTTCAATCTCCATTCTGTTCAGAAAGTAGCATGCTGTTTTAGATCTTTTAACTCAAATATCTGCCAATCATTCTCAATGTCCAATGACAGCCCTTCGGATGTCTGTGGGACTGTCCTCAAGGGTGAATGGTTCTTTGTTACCCTTTGGAAATACTGTTCATTTTGATGAGTACAGTATATGCCGACAAGGTCGTCTGTGCCCCCTTCACCAGCACCGCCCTTCTGTGTAAGAATACTTTCCATAGACTCGCACCTGCAGGGTGCTCAGCTGTAGCCAATCATCACTCAGGGCTTATTTTCCTCTCCACAGATCAAGAGCACAAAACAAAACAAAAAATACACTAGACACACAATAGTTTAGTTAGGGATTTGGCATAATGTGTGTGTATTTATGCACGTACTTGCATGCGTACTTGCATGAGTGCGTGTGTGCGCTTGTGTGAGTGTGTGTAGCGTGTGCATGTGCTTGCTTGAATGCGTGTGGCATATGTGTGTGTCTCTGTGTGCACTTGTGTGTGTATGTGTTTGTGTGTGTGTGTTTTTGTGTATGTGTTTGTATGTGTATATGTGTCGCTGTGTGCATTTGTGTGTGCTTGTCTGTGTATGTGTGTGTGTATGTACATGTGTGCCAGTTAAAAGCAACAACAGGCTGGTCATGATTACATTATACCAACCCGGGTACAATCATAACAGCTACCATGGTCAAAATCTACATCCAGGCATATACAGTACTTTGTTACATCTTGAAACCATCTTTTAATAACATTAACATTGAATTAATTATTCCTCCCATCCAATTATTTTTCTTAAAAAAGATATCCCGTGAAATGCAGTGTCTGAAAGAGGCAAACGTTGAGAACATTCTGACACGATGGCCGTAAGTTGCCATGGGGAACCACTGGAAGTGTCTTCGCACTGTATAACCAGTAGATCTGCGTGAAAATGACGTGACCATTGTGTGTGCATGTGTCGCACACTGTGCACAAAGCATTCGCATTAAATCCTATTATATGCATTAACTTGTGATAGGACAGATGAGAGCTACTGAGAGCTACTGAGGCTTTTGCTCCAGACATACTATATGCACAACTGCATGCTTGCATAATGTGCATGCACTGTATGCATGAGCGTGCATGTGTGCGCATACATGTGTGCGCTCGGGGCAGCTGAAGGTAGCAGCAGGCACAGAGGCCTGAATGAGGCTCCCTCTCACAAAAGCAGCCCCCCGGGAGTATGCCACACCCGCTGGCAGGCGTCTGTACGGATGTGACAGAGACCCAGATGCATGTTGGCGATGTGAAGCCCAAAAACACACCTGGGTGCAGCGGCTCAGCCTCACGCAGCAGAAGGAAGGCAGCGAGCGGCATCTGTGGAGTCTGCTGTCGATGATTATCTGCAGCCTGCGGCTTGAGCTCCAGCAGCTTCAACCATGCTGCGCCTGGATGAAACAGCATTCACTTCCACAGAGACGCGGATAAAACAGCATTCACTTCCACAAAGACACGGATGAAACAGCATTCACTTCCACAGAGACGCGGATAAAACAGCATTCACTTCCACAGAGATGAGGATAAAACAGCATTCACTTCCACAAAGACACGGATGAAACAGCATTCACTTCCACAGACACGCGGATAAAACAGCATTCACTTCCACAGAGACGCGGATAAAACAGCATTCACTTCCACAGAGACGAGGATAAAACAGCATTCACTTCCACAGAGACACGGATAAAACAGCATTCACTTCCACAGAGACGCAGATAAAACAGCATTCACTTCCACAGAGATGCGGATAAAACAGCATTCACTTCCACAGAGACACAGATAGAACAGCATTCACTTCCACAGAGACGCAGATAAAACAGCATTCACTTCCACAGACACGCGGATAGAACAGCATTCATTTCCACAGAGACGCGGATAAAACAGCATTCACTTCCACCGAGACGCAGATAAAACAGCATTCACTTCTACAGAGACATGGATAAAACAGCATTCACTTCCACAGAGACACGGATAAAACAGCATTCACTTCCACAGAAACGAGGATAAAACAGCATTCACTTACACCGAGATGCGGATAAAACAGCATTCACTTCCACAGAGACACAGATAAAACAGCATTCACTTCCAAAGAGACACGGATAGGACAGCATTCTTATCCACAGAGACGCGGATAAAACAGCATTAGCTTCCACAGAGAGGCGGACAAAACAGCATTCACTTCCACAGAGACACAGATAAAACAGCATTCACTTCCACAGAGACGCGGATAAAACAGCATTCACTTCCACAGAGACACAGATAAAACAGCATTCACTTCCACAGAGACGCGGATAAAACAGCATTCACTTCCACAGACACGCGGATAGAACAGCATTCATTTCCACAGAGACGCGGATAAAACAGCATTCACTTCCACAGAGACGCAGATAAAACAGCATTCACTTCTACAGAGACATGGATAAAACAGCATTCACTTCCACAGAGACGCGGATAAAACAGCATTCACTTCCACAGAAACGAGGATAAAACAGCATTCACTTACACCGAGATGCGGATAAAACAGCATTCACTTCCACAGAGACACAGATAAAACAGCATTCACTTCCAAAGAGACACGGATAGGACAGCATTCTTATCCACAGAGACGCGGATAAAACAGCATTAGCTTCCACAGAGAGGCGGACAAAACAGCATTCACTTCCACAGAGACGCAGATAAAACAGCATTCACTTCCACAGAGACACGGATAAAACAGCAATCACTTCCACAGAGACGCGGATAAAACAGCATTCACTTCCACAGAGACGCAGACAAAACAGCATTCACTTCCACAGAGACACAGATAAAACAGCATTCACTTCCACAGAGACCCAGATAAAACAGCATTCACTTCCACAGAGACACTGATAAAATAACATTCACTTCCACAGAGACGCGGATAAAACAGCATTCACTTCCACAGAGACCAAGCTATTTGGAAACTGACTGCAGTGTAGAACTACTCTCCCTGTGCAAAAACACATACATCAATATTTCTTGGCTGTATAAGCACATTTGAACCAAAGGGATTCATGGTTAAAAAAAACATTGTATTGTATGTTGTTACATTTCTTTTTCTGGATATCTGTGCATTTGCATTCATTTAAGCAGGGACTGGAAAGGGAAATTCTCTGACCAAACCACTCTGTACGAAATCTGTCAGTATGTGTAATATACCCTGCATATTAATATTGTTTGTGAAATGCACTATACAAATTCATTTTGATTTGATATGATTTGATATTACTTGTGGGCTTTCATGAGAATGTTTGTATTTGTGAAGTTGACCAGTCTGAACAGAATTTATCAGCAGGACTTTTTTCATCAATTTAATTTTGCAGCAAGATCCTGAATATATTTACAAATATATGTATCTCATAGTAGATCTTTAAAATGATCTAAAAGAAGATAGAATGGTCAAAAGGTGTCATATTTTTGGGAAATGTGGATGTGCTGTATTAACAGGCTTGAAATGGCCAAAGCATTATGCAGGGTAATAAAGTCCATCTGCGTATGTTCTCAGGAAATTGGATATTTTCGTGTAGCATTGAGCTTACATGCATTTGCATTTCCTTTGCTGTAATGTTTTTAACCCATCCGTTCGCCAGGACTATAAAATAAAATGAAAAAATAATTTTAAAAAATTTTAAAAAACATTAGCATCAGAATGTAATGTAATTTGAAGGCAGCCTATTTGCTGTGTTGTGCATTATGAAATGGCACATGCACATGCTATTTGAAGAACCCAGGGGCGGACTCAAGCACCACACACATCCCTGGGCAATTACAGAGACTTCCACTCAAACAAGCGGCACCATGGAGCTTCACAGTCCTGTGATTTGTTAATTTTCAGCCGTGGTATTTATAATAGAACTCACAATAGGTCACCGTAGGTCAGCTAACAAGTATAGCTGTGCTGTACTCAAAGCCATCTATGTATACGGCCATAAGCATTAAAACAATTGAAAATCTCTTGTTATAATCAAAACGATTTGTCCTGAGAAATGTCATGGCGTGACCTACACTGACGTCAAGCGCATGACGTGCTAGGTGCAATTAATATTGTTGAAAGCTATTAGGTAATAAAATCATAACTAATTGACCATTTCAGATCTTTGGCAGTAGCCATGTTCGTGGGATGATTTTATTACCCCGGTAATTAGACTTCTGTTGCTATAGTTACTGCCGTTCCAGATTCAATTACGATTCTTCCAGAGCAAACGGGCGATGTGCATGCCTTCAGCCATCCGCACAGTAAACAAGGCACTTTCGGAATAGGGGACAGCACTTTTACTTACAACTGGGTGGGTTGTCATGGTAAACAAGTGCAGCAGGGTGTACGGTCACGTGATGCTGCGCTGTGCGATCAAATCCAGTCTGTTTGAGTCTCGTCAGGTGGTGCTGAGAGTGAAATCGCTGGAATCGCTTGTCGCATGTTCCTGCTCAGTCGGTCAGACACAAATCTCAGCCACAGGCCTGTGCTTATCTCACAGCTCCGTCTCCTCCCCTTTCGAAAAATAAAAAATAAAAAATCATAATAGGCAAATTCAAGAGTAACCATTTTTGTATTATTCACATTATCATACTCTATAGTTACCTTTTTTCCCCACATACTTCTATTTTGGCCTTTGAGACATAAACACATAATTAGTCAATACTGTCCAGCCCTAATTCCCTTCACTGTCAAACTAGCAATTGCATTAATCTACGGTAGATGCAGAGAAAACTATCGGGGGAAAAAGATAAATATTCACCAGTATGCTTTCATATTGGCGTGTACCTGTGTGTTTTTGCATGTGTCAAATTAACATACTTTTTTATTTTTTTGGCGAGGAGATTTGACCAGTTTGCATTAATAGCCACTAGGTGGCAGTTGGATGTTGCATAGAACCGAACACTGATGACCTTACAAATCCTTGTAGAATGTCTCTCCATTATGTATTCTTGTTCAGATCTTGTCCTCCCTTTGTAACCAATACACAATACCAGATTCCTTTCCAAAAGACAACTTACACAAGATTTGCACTTTGGGCTCTAGTAAGGTAATCTTATTTTTATATGAAATTTCATATGCATCCCTGTGTCGCTGAATTCAGACACAATTTTTCTAAAATACATTTTTTGTCCATGAATATGTCTGTTTTTACATTTTTTACATTTTGACCAATGACATAATTGGAGTGTTGTCAATTGCAATTACATAAAGTGTCACTTGTCGTGTACAATAAGATGCTGTCCACAAGGGATTTAAAATCCATTCTAAGTCTCCATGATGTTTATTTATAAATTGAAGCAATATTTTGTGCAAACATCAGTTTTAATCAGTAGACACAGTGTGAGTGACATGCTGGAAGAGGATGTTCCCATGTAGCTGTGAGTACAAAGAGTTATCCTGGGGTGAAGACCAGAAAAATCCACGGGAGAAAAGTTAATGATAGCCTGCTCCTGTTAAGCCTCTCTCATGTGGAGGCAACAGAGCTCCAGATTGGGCTTGCTGGTCACTTATCTACCTGAAATAAAGCCGTCAGCTGAGCACTCAAAGCAATGATTGTACCTTTGGCAATTCTCCCGGAGCCCCCTCACGTTTGGAAAGCACACATTGTAGCATTAGGACACAGCCAAAGCACGTTTGGAACACACACATTATAGCATTAGGACACAGCTGAAGCACGTTTTGAATGCACACACTGTAGCATTAGGACACAGCTGAAGCACGTTTTGAACACACACACTGTGGCATTAGATCACAGCCAAAGCACGTTTGGAACGTACACATTGTAGCATTAGGACACAGCCAAAGCACGTTTGGAACGCACACATTATAACATTAGGACACAGCTGAAGCACATTTGGAATGCACACATTGTAGCATTAGGACACAGCTGAAGCACGTTTTGAATGCACACACACTATGGCATTAAATCACAGCCAAAGCACGTTTTGAATGTACACATTGTAGCATTAGGACACAGCCAAAGCAGGTTTGGAACGCACACATTGTAGTATTAGGACACAGCCAAAGCACATTTGGAACGCACGCATTGTAACATTAGGACACAGCTGAAGCAGGTTTGGAACGCACACATTGTAGCATTAGGACACAGCTGAAGCACATTTGGAATACATACACTGTGGCATTAGGACAAAGCCAAAGCTTGCGCAGCACAGCTGCTTCTCATTTTTAAAAAACAGTCAAACGGATGCTCATATGTGAGTATGGTTTTTGTTTTCTTAGTTGGAGCTCAAGTTACAATTTCTAAGGATGATGAAATATCTGTTGCCTGCTGCATCGTGAAGACCAATTTATTCATAAATGTATCTTCTTGTTTCTCCATCTGTGGCCAAAGATGTATTTTCTTGCCCCACTGTCAAAAAAAGACATTGTGCCATTGTTTTATCTGTCTCATGTACGTCAGATAAAATCTGTGCAGGTGCTTATTAAAATGTGAATACCATACTTCGAGCCAATGGTTTTCCCTCATACAGAAATAACCCCAAATAACCTTAGGAAGAGGCATGGCAGAATACTGCTCTGATGTGTTGGTTGCTTCCTCATCCAACCCAAAGGCTTTTCTTGTGATGTGGACAACAGTTAGTGAGTAGGTTGTGCCATTTCAGTTCCTCTGGCATAAATCTGCCACATTACTGAGCAAACAACCAAAGTTATTATCCTGTTAGATTTCTTGGTAAAACAAAATTCCCACAGCAGTTTTTTTTTCCCAGATGCAGTTTCTATGGTATTCTTGCATATTGCCAAACCCACTATAAGTGAAAATTTTGGAGAATGAGGAGACCTGCACTGGAAAACTGCTCCTTACATCACTGGGCCGCATTAACAGAATAATTCAGCCATTTATTGTTCATGCTGTATGTCATTTGCCAAACTATCTACATTGTATGTAAAAGTAAAAACAAATGCTATCAACAAATCACATTATACTGTTCGCAGAAGCACTGAAAAAGCTGAACCAAACTAGAGCCTGAATTTATAGGTCAACAATGAGTTTCCCTTTTACATGATTTTCTTACATCAAGGGTAATTACTGGAAATTATTGGATTGTGAGGCAAAATACTACAACTTTCTAAGAAAAGAATTAGTAAAGAGAATTTTGATAAAACGGGACATCACATTTCCACTCCATGGTTTGTTGCCAAACCAATAATCACACGTCTTTAAAACACAAAGAAGTAAAAATGATTAAATGCTAAAACAAAAGGCTTTGAAAATACATCTCCTGAATGTTATTGGCCTCTGCTGTGGTAATGCAGTGGAAGTAATCAGGATTACATTAGCATGGTTAAAAACAAGCCTGTTAAACTGAATAAACCCAGTCACAAATCAAAGTGTTTCTTCCTGAGCATTCACACAGACCTAACGAAAGCATGCTGTAAAAATAATGTACAAAAATGGCCTCTCTTTCAGACAAAATCTCTGACCCAATTTTCTCTTCAATTGATATAGGTCTCAAAAAACGTTTTTTTGATTGGTTGACTAATTGAAATACGAGGTTTGCATGTTAACTGCCTGTGGCAAAGGCTTGGGGGATTTTTTTAACCTCACATTAATCTTGATTTTCAAACACCAAGAGTCGGGATATTGTGACAAGTCAAGGCCATTTCTGCTCCAGCAAACTGTATTTTCCAGTCAAACCTGCATTTTGGCTTAAATTAATATGCTGTAGATTTACTCTAAAATTGTCACAGCTGACTGGCACACGGCAATCATTATTCCAGTGCAATCTATTTTCTCAGCATTTATTGCAACATCTACATCCACATTATTCCAATAGGCATCAGGATAATCAACACCATGACAACAGGCTTATCCAATGGGTTGCTAAGCAACTAATCCAATCCACAAAGAATTGGATGGGGTGTTGTGACAATGTTGGCCATTATCAGTCTCTTATTTCCTAAAAGACATTTTTTTCCCTGGGAAACCATTTGCTGCCATTTAACGAGGACTATTAAAATGCTGTTACATAAAAGGACCAGTGTGCTTTGAACGTGTTGTACACTCTGGCATTTAGCATTGAGGGATAAACTGAGATTTAAATTATTGTTGTCATATTTACTGTTCATATTAAAGTGTGTGCACACAAAATGTATCACTCTGAACTGAAAGGTCACATTGACATTTTTGAAATACTCATGCATTACTTCTATTGATTGTGCAATTGACAGAAAACCACACAAGGCTAAATTCTAGGCTCTCGGGTGGCTCTGCCTGCTTTAGTATTGCAACACCAGAATCCTGACCATGCCATATCTGTTCCAACCGCCTCTGGCAGCCAATTGGACCAACAAGCAATTGTACCACTGCCATAAAGTGGTGAAGAAGATGCAAAGCTCTGTATAAGATGCCAGTAGCTTGACCTGTCAACCATTTTTAACTAACAATCAGGCAAACATAGAGCACAGTGAATTAACTTGTAATCATGTAGGTACACCTTAAAGACCATGGCCAGTTGACAGCCATATACACTCAGTGAGCACTTTATTCGGTATTTATTAGACTTATTTTTTTCTTCTGCTGCTGTAGCCTATCCATATAGAGGTTTGACGTGTTGTGTGTTCAGAGATGCTCTTCTGCATACCACTGTTGTAATGTGTGGTTATTTGCCTTACTGTAACCTTGTCAGCTTTGACGATTCTGGTCATTCTCCTTGGACCTCTCTCATTAACAAGACGTTTCTGCCCAAATAACTGCTGCTCACTGGATGTTTTTTTGTTTTTCATACCATTCTCTGAAAACTCTAGAGACTGTTGTGCATGGAAATTCAAAGAGATCAGAAGTTTCTGAAATACTAAAACCACCCTGTCTGCCACTAACAATCATTCAACGGTCAAAGTCACTTAGATAACATTTTTCCCCATCCTGATGGTTGATGTGATCATTAACTGAAGCTCCTGATCCATGTCTGCATGATTTTATGAACTGCACTGCTGCCACACGATTGGCTGATTAGATAATCACGTGAATAAGTAGGTGTACAGGTGTTCCTAATAAAGTGCTTAGTGAGTATACGTATCCTCACATGATATGCACTAATATCCCCAAATGATGACTCGTGATGGGAGAACAGCATGTTTCCAGATTGGAACGTTGGATATCCCATAGTGTGTGAATCTATGGGATAACAGTACAATTCCATCAACACCCAGACTATTTATTCAACACAAAATAATAAATGAATATATTTATCACATTGATGAGATGTTTATTGTGCAAGTGTTTGTATAATTTATGATCCTTTGGCCATTCTTGTTTACACATACATGAATATCCTGCAGCCATATGCACAATGCATATACAACAGAGACTGCGGATTTCCCCGATACATGTAGGCTATTCTGTGTCATACATCACTGTAGTCATGCCAAGATCATCACAAGGTCATATATATCCATTTATCATTTCAAAATAAGCAATTGTTCTGCCAATATGTTCTGACACTGCTGTCAATTAGACATATTGAGAAAAATGTTGGTGGAGTGCCCATGGGCTAGACATGATCATTGTATAGCAGTGCTTATATGTGCAGTTCATGGCTGCCAGCTATTTATGGGGCATTCAGATTCCTTGGCACCAAAAACATTAAAGAAAGATGGACCATTTTTCAAAACAGGCCTGTAACACAGAAACGGAAATCAATAAAAGCTGAATTAACTTTTTCTTTTATTTGTGTAAGTATTTTACAGGGACAGAAGACAGCCACTTGGCTGTCACAGAATTCCATATGAAGTAAAACCTGAATCTGTTATCCATTGGAGTTAACACCTTCACAGTTAACCCTAAATATCACTTGAGTATCATTACAGTCCCCAGGTATCTCTACTGCTCCACTGCCGTATTATTTATTTGTCAAATGTTAAGTCCCGTAGGGTGTTATATGCCCTTCTGAAATCTATAAATCTATAAATGAGATCAAGACATTTTTACCACTGCTCAAACCAGTCCACTGTGGACTGGGGTAGATATTCTGATTTTGATGAATCCAGAATTGGTGTCATCTGAATGAAAACCCTTTAAGGAAAATAACTCCCACAGTCCCGTATGTAATGCATAAAGGAAATGGTGGAGAGGACTGAACCATGGTTAAACCGTGGCCAAGGTGCTACACAGACCTTTATATCAGACCAACTGAAGTCTATCCCTTAACAATACATCATCCATTCTGACATTGGACTCTGGCATCTAAAGGTGAGATTAGACCTGGTGCAACAGGTCCCTGACAGCACTATCAACGCATTGATGTTTCCTTTAAGCAAACTGCGAGGAGTCAACTAGGCCCTGAACTTTGTTTGGCATAGGTGAAAGTACTGGCTGTTCAAATCTTTTCATTGCAACAGGTGTTAGAGCTGAAGTCAGCGGGAATAGTGGAGTGGCTTGTCTTGGATGATTGGATCTTAGATTATTTACACTGTGAAAGGACTGAATGCTTTTTAAATGATCACTTGAAAAGCACACAAGGAATTCAGATAATTCCCTGTTTTGAACTTTTGAAGTGTCCATTAAGTCCAAATGTCTCAAATGTTGCTGGTATTAAAATAATCAAAGAGGTTGCAGCAAAGATGTCTATGGCCAAGGACTGCAACCCAACCGTCACATAAACAGACCCTGCCAAAAGTCACATTTGTGGTGATATTCAGATTGGGGTTATTTATTTACATATTTTCAGAAAACAACATGTCACTGCTATTCAAAACGGGCTGTTTTGATCAACCTTCAATCGCCATGCTGTATTAGAACAAAGCAACTGCATTGATATCTGAAGACTTGAACGTGAAATGGTATGTCCTGAATGTAAAAAAGTGAGAATCAATCATTGAAGTTAACTGAAGTTAACAGTCAGTACTTGTTGGGGGCAAAAGTGTGCTCCTTCTATTCAGTTGTGGCATAGCATTCAGCGCCCTCTGCTGGTTTCTCCCTGCACAAGCTGATTGTTTGAGTCTGCCTTCACATAGTTCTTACACCACATTGTGTATGACTAACAGAAGCAGCTCTTCTCTGTAGCAAACTGCCTATGGAGGTAACAAAACAGAGCCATGAATCAGAAGCATTTAGCACTCCAAGCATTAAAGAATTCCCGTGGGCTAAGGCCCACGGATTAAGCACCTGGGTAATAAAGTGGGACTCATTTGGGTGCACTCACAAATCAGACATGCTAATGCCTTTAATAGGACAATAATGAAGTGACGACAGAGAAAATAGCTGCAATTCTGAAACTAGGGGCAGAAAATTGATTGCTTAACTCAATGCTTAACTAGAAAAAAAAAACAAAGAAAAAATTGAGGATGTCATTTAAGGTCAGTTGGCAACATAGTCACCGTAATCACAGATGGGAATACCAGTTTTCAAAGGTATTTATAAGTCCATGACATGCAGTTGGGGTTTTCTTTGACAGAACAGATGAGTTGTAGGCTACTACAAACAGTACTGGCTCTCAGTAGTCTGACTGACACAAACATAGTGTGAGAAGCCACAAGACACACAACAGCTTCCAACATGATGGAGATGGGATACCGTCATGGCGGATGGAATTTATTGCATGTCCACAGAGCCTCAGCACACAGTTTTGATCACACAAGGGACAGCTGCTGACCAATTAGCTCATGATAGAAGATAAATGGGGGACTTCTTGCACCATTGGCACAGTCTCCCAGAGCAGACTGTTTACTTGAGAACTGTGCCATGGCCCTTGCAAAGCTAATTTAATCTCTGAAGCTGCAGTTAATGAATTGGCACATTATTTTTCTACCCTGTGTTAGACAATCGATGCACTCACAAGCGTTCAGCAGTTGCACAGATTCCTCTGGGAGCTGCTCAATGGCACATGTGGCTGGTTCACAGAGGCTGCCATGTTTGACTACAGGGCTATTTTGGCAGCAGAGCATGCACACTGGGTACCTAAACATGAAAGGGATGAATAGGAATATTCTATGCGGCTCAGAAAAAAAAAGGTTCCTGGAGAGTAATTAGTTCAGTCTGAAGAACTTTTAGAATTTAAAAGTACTGGCCAAAATAGCTTAATTTCACCAGGCTAAATTCAATTTTGAATGGACTTCAATGGATAAATTAACCTTTTGGTACCAGAGGCTTAATAAACTGCAATGCCTCCAGTGACCACTGGAGTTTGTGTGCTTCTGAGCGAATGTCAATCCCTTCTTCCCTGGTCCTAAGCATTGCAGACTGGGAGGGGGTGGGGTAGTAGTTGGAATTTGGAGGTTGGAGTAGTAATAGTGGTAATACACAGACACACACACACACACACACACAAACATGCATGTGCGCACACGCGCCTTGCCAATTGGACCCCATTTAGCCACAGGGCCACTGAAAGCTCTTATGTGTAGGCCTATTGCACACACTTGGGGTCAGGGTAAATTCAGGTGAAACAGAGCATTTTGGGGTTCCTTTTACATTGGGTGTGTTGAATATTAGCTGCATATAGCGCACTATGGTTGGGCTGGAAATTGTTTTCCCACTGCTACAATACACAAGGGAAGCAAATAAAATACTTCCTAGATTAGAACAAGCGGTATTCACTCATCCATTGAGAAGTGCATTGGCTGGGGATTTTCACTTTCTTCAGTGTAGATAATGGCTCTCACAGAGCCTTAGAAATGGCTTTGGAGTAGACTAGTCCTGACTTGAGCCCAATAGAGATGCTGTGGCAGGACTTGAAATGAGAAGTTTATGCTTGAAAACCTACCAATTTGTCTGAATTAAATCTGTTCTGCAAAGACATTCCTCCACAGCATGGGAAAAACTGATATGAAATTATAGGAAGTGTTCAGTTTAAATTTTTGCTGCTAAAGGTGGTGCAACCCGCTATTACATTTAAGGGAGCAAATACTCTTTCACAGGGTGATATGGGTGTTTGATAACCTTTAATTAAATAAATGAAATAATTTTAAAAAATGGTTTTGTATTTACACAGGTCCCCTTGTCATATATTACATTTTGTCTAAAGATCGGAAGCCACTCAGTATGACAAATATGTAATAATTGTGGAAATCTGGAAGGGGGAAATACTTTTTCACTGCACTGTAATGAAGTGTGTGTGAGGGTTTAGACATTAAGAATTGTGGGCTCAAGGCAGGGGAGTAGCCACAAATTCTGGGGCCCCTGAAAGAATAATGCAGGCTTCAGTCCCTGTCTCATCGCTTATGTTAGCGCTGGCTCAAGGTTAGATGTGGGGACCCCTCTGGCACTAGTCTCAAGAAGCGGCCTGTCACTGACGTGGGAAAGCACACCAGCAGGGGGCTCTATCTCATTACTCAACATGTACTGTACCTACTGCAACTCTGCAGACGAGCAGGAGAGATGGGGAGCGAGCCTGGTGTTTCCTGCATCCTACTACAACGAAGACTTCTGACAGACAGAGAGAAATATACAGGTTGTAGCTTCACAGCACAAAGCTGGAGTATTACGTTTTTATTGGCCGTCTTGTGCGACTTCCGCTCATGGAAATTCCGATCAATGAGGAATTCGTCTGCAACTGCGAAATGAGCAGGCACCCACAGCAGCATTGCCGATGTAATTGTACGCAATATCCACATCGCTGCCATTCTTTCAGAGTCAGGAATAAATCTGGATTCTCAGTGACGACTCCCAGGAGACACACTTTACGGTCTGTCTACCACTCTGCCTTTTACAGTGTGTGTGTGTGTGTGTGTGTGTGTGTGTGTGTGTGTGTGTGTGTGTGTGTGTGTGTGAAAGCTGGCTCAGCAAGTATGATTGATGTATTGCCTCAGTAATGCTCCGAGTATCAAGGCACCCTCTTTGCTGAAATCTGGACACAAAGTCAATAAAATTTAGAGCTCATCAAGAGGAAAGAAGAATGATACGTGCACATGCGGGTCCCTTTAACCTTAATATCTGTGAACAGGACCAGACAGGGCCTTGGGTATGACGCAACTCTTTTTTTATAGTAGGCCTAATGTCAGCGTGCTAGAAATGCCCCAAGGTGCCCTGGGAGATGAAAGCTCTGATTCAATGCATTTCTCACAAAATTCAAATGCCATTAATGCAGAAACGTCTCACTTCCTTGCCAAGGAAAATATAAATTCAAAATCTTAATAAAATATTTTTCATTGATGTCGTTGCCAGCTATAAAAAGAAAATGTAATTATAGGCTGAAGGTAATCAAAAGATTACATATTACAGACTACCTTTAAAACTAGCTAATTAATTATAATTCGGGAACGGATAGCTTGATTTCAAAGTTAGTGTAACTGAATATTGGTAGCCCGCAGTAACCGACATCTTGCGTTCTTCCCTCAAGGTAAAAATCCGGCATTGCAGCCCATGTCTGTAAGTCTACAACATAGCCATGATTTTAACCATTCATGTGCATACAGGAAATGTAACATTTTGACATTTCTATTGAATTAAACTCGTTTGCTCAATATTCCTCCTGTTAAATCAACATAATAACATAAAAGATCTAACCCCGCCAGAAGTGCACAACTAGTATTTGGCAGTCCATATCGTTTCATCAAAATAAGGTTACTGAAAGTTAATTTCTTAGGCTTTCGTTATATGCTAAAATGAATTTGGACACACTTATTGAGAAATTTCAGAATAAAAAGTGACAAGCATTCCCATTCTCCGAAATGACACTCATTTCTTGGAAATTACGTCTTCGCCTATGCCAGACTTCTACGGATTATTTTACCAAATCAGAAATCAAAGGCTACAATCTACGAGTACAGAGCAAATCCGAAGAGGGTGTCTCCACCGGTGAATGTCTTACCGCCCCCTTTTAAAATCGAGAGTAACCAGACATAAACAGCCAATCTGGCAACAAACCTTTTCCTTTTCGTCGAGAAAACGTGAATTAGGCAAATGGAATGTCTAATGCCTTGCTACTTCAAACGTCAGTTCGAAGACATGTCAGTTACATACGTGGCGGATGGGGAGGTGGATTCACAGGTTGATCATTTATATGTCACGCCTTCCGAAAAAATACTTCTGTAAAGGATGCGCTGATGTTTTCTTGCGCACAAAAAACTTTTAGTAATACCTGCATTTCAACCACATGTGAATTGTATGATTACAAATCGAATATTGTGATGTCAAATAAAGAAAAATTGTATTTGTCCCAAAGACTTACGGAGCTCACTGTATATGTATACAGCACAGTCTCCTTTAAGCAGTGTCCAGCTTGACACTTGAACTTCGGTTGTCTCCCCATGCTCCCTCAGCTATGACAGCTATGGACTGTTGATGGGTTAACCTAAAGGGCACTTTCTATTTATACTCAATTAAGTGTCCAGGGTACACTGAGGGTGGATCACGCCAAATGCGCACCCCAGGCTATTTTTAAGCCATCAGCCTTTTAATTCGGAAGCATTCTGTCATGATCGAATCATTTTCAAAATACATTTCAGAGCGTATTAAGGTGATGCTCCAGTTAGATTTCTACTTAAAACACAAAATAATAATTGCAATAGAAATAGGGATATATCTTAGAGCCTGAGGTCCACTTTGACAAATAATAATACTAAGGCAAAAGTGAATTAATTAACTTTCAGTTGAAGATCTCTTTATTTTGTGGTCATACAAAATATCACTTTTTCCTTAAAACAAAACGGACAAACGTTCTGCCACTGGCATGCTAAAAATGATTACATTTTAAATATTTACACAATAGTATAATATACGACATTTTTGCCTGTGTATTATTGGTATTATATTAACAGCATTACGTAGGTAGAATAGAAAAAGAGGTAGGCTTAATTGCTTCCTGTCCAATGCTTCATTTATACTGTATATTGAAGATAAGTCTTTTTGCATCAAAGCAGGTTTCATCATACTGCAAAACAGGGTATGAAAAATACACTGGCAGCAGTCTGCAAATTTGCCAAAGTATCAAATGTAACACTTAAAATAAACTAAAAATAAGTATTACATTCGCAACCAGAGTGATTAGAATTAGAATTAAAATCAGAACATACAGAATGGTTAAACATAATAAAAAGCACAAATAAAACAATACCTTAGGGTTGTATTTTTAATAAGCACAAAAACAGTGTGTCAACCACTGTTAATATTCTTGTCTGAGGCAATGGTCAGATCAAAAGGCACCAATAGGCTCAAATTAACTTGCAATTCAGTCAGTTTTCAGTGCAGGGATGCAGATGCAAAAATTCACCCATACTTGACCGGCTGGGGAACCTGCAGTTTCACTTGTGAATACTTGACAAAATCTATGTGCTGGTGTTATCAGTCTAGTGGGGATAACAGTCTAGATATGACACAAGGAGGAACCAGGGACTTCACTAAACTCTGACATAATCGCAGATAATGCCCATTTGTTTGATGGACTGGCAGTGCTGGTGGGACAGGGAGCTTGATGGGTATGCATTCCCACCCTTTTTAAGGCAGTTCCTAAATAACTAAATAAGCCCCGGTGATGTCAAAAGATAAACAGCCATGTTTGGCTGCAGATTTAGCCGAGTTCAGAGTTCAGAACCACAACCAATGAACTTCACCTCTGCCCACTGGAAACAAAGAAAAACACACTACACTGGACACCACCACCTCTAGCACTACCATTGCCCAATGGACACTCAATATCCCACATCCACCCTATTCATTCTAAACAGATTTACACTGGACAGCCAGTTTTAAGGCCTTAATAAATTAGTGTGGGGGCGGGGCCGGGCTTTGTGAGGCTGAAGCAAAGGCTGCGGATTGGTCCACCATGGGCAGCGTTGCTGTGAGTCCTTGCGGTTAGTGCACTCCGTTCATGATGTGTTTTTGGTGCACCTCCGCCCTGGGGCTGTCCTGGTTGTGCTGGGAGGGGCGGAGGTCCTCCTCCTGCAGTCTGGCGTTCTTGCGGATCTCCTCCAGTGTGTACTCCTGCAGGATGGAGCCGTTCTCAAACACAGTCACCAGCAGGTCCTGGGAGGAGAGAGCAACCATTCCCATTCAGACTGAAGAACTGCAGTACCCACCCCAGCCTGTAGGGCTTTCAGTGCTCTTCCATGCTCCGGTGGACAGCATTGAGCAAAGAGCGTTGTGATCGGGAGCACAATTATGCTAGTTATCATCATGCACACATGAAAACATAATAAGCACAAACAAATATACATGTAGCTAGATAGATACATCAGTATTAAATGGTAAAAAAAGAGTCCCAATTAACTGCAATGACGAGACAATTAAAAGCTCACAGATGCATTTTGTCAACAACCGAGCACGCTTCTCGCAGCCCGTTATGGTCTGAGCTATTGGGGTTTAAGGGCAGAGAAGGTTTAAAGAGTAGAGAGGGGGGTAAATAAGTAAATTAATAAATACAACATCAGCTTGAGGAAACAGGGTGGGTAACAAGGTTGTCAGTGAGTAGTGGGCAGGCAATCATAGCATGGGCTCCCTGCTGACACTAAGCCTAGCCGATTCCGTCCATCTTGTGGAGCAGGACCTCCCCTAAATCCTCCTCTGAGAGCTTACCTCCTCGGGCTTGCCCACCCCTCGTTCCACTGTCTCTATGAATCCATCAGAGTTCCTCCTCAGAGACAGGCGCCCCCGCTTTGAACCCTTCGACGGGTCCGTGACGGGCTGTTTGTACACATCCATCTACACAAACGGAGGAGACACAAAATGGTTGAAGGCCGGCTTTGTAGGTTAAGCAGAGCTGAGCCAGGACGGCCAGTTTGAATCACATCAAAGCAATCTCCACTGCATTCATTTTCTTTGTGGTCACAGAGGAACCATTACACAGGCAACCAGCACACTAGAAACCCTTCTTCAGCTCATATCTATATATCCACACATCTATATCATTTAAAACCACAAAGCCAGGCAAGCATGTTAAATTCTTTATCACTCTAGGACCCACGCTAAGCATTCTGAAAGGGAAATGTCAGATTAAAAGCACTATTTATATAGCTTCCCCTATAGTGTATAGAATACAGGACTACACAAAATGAAAATAACCTTGTGATAATAATTTATGAGTGCACATTCACTCATTTCTAGGAAATATTAAAACATCTATTAGCACATCTTGTATACCTTTCAGCTTCAATTTCAATGTTTTCCCCTTAAAGAAGATTTGTGACGAGGCTTGTTCTTACATTTTTAATGAATCACTTCCTGAATCTCACAAAAATACTTTTTTAGTTCTATAAAACATGAAAAAACAAAAACAAACATAACTTAATAAAGATCAAGCATCTCCTTCATGTACACCAATTGAATGAGAAATAGGTGAGGAAAATGAATGGTACTTATTTCAGTCAGGTATGAAAATTAGCAACCAAAAATTCCCTTTAGAGGGGCTCACCATGAATATTCAAATGAGGTTCAAATGATTCATTGTAGCCCCAGCATTTTTTTACCGCAGGGTTTGCAAAAAGGTCCCAATTAACCGCAACAACGACGAGAGACAATTAAAAGCTCACAGTCGCAGTAGTCATAATTAACAACCGAGCACGCAGCCCGTTAGGGTCTGAGCTATTGGGGTTTAAGGGCAGGGAGAAGTGTTAAAGAGTAGAGGGGGGTAGATGCACATACCCCCTTGCCGTTGGACTCCACATAGCTGCACTTGAAGGCGCAGTGCAGGGTGTCTCTGTTGAGCTTCTGCAGCAGGGCACTGCCGCAGCCGAAGAACAAGTTCTCCGCACTCCAGCCTTCATCACGCAGCTTCATCAGAATCTGAGCGGGAGAGAGGAAAACCATCAATCACCTCCACAGCAATGTCCTCTGGCAAGGAGGGAAGAGGAGTCAGCACGATGCGCACATTATAATGCAGTCAGCGAGATTATTAAGTCATATCAGAGAGCGTGCTCGATGCCTCGAGACCTACCCCCCCCCAAACTAATTCAAAATGGAAATGTATTAATAAATACTTTTCATTTATTTAGTTTATTCACTGCGGGACTTTGTTTTATCTTCATCTTTATCATTAGATTAGTATTTTTATTCTTTGATTTTTAATAGTTTTATTGAAATACTATAAACTTTCAAAGCTATAGCAAGAATTCTCATGGCTACAAAAAAAAAAAAAAATGTATTCCAAAAACATTGGAAACATTAAATACGCACAGCTTACAATCAAATCTGATCATACACGTTTCGTTTGCTTAAGGTTGCTGTTAAGATGTCTTGTTTGCCTACCTTACGAATCAATTAGTCAAAAAAATTATTTTGGGGGCAAAATGCCTCACTTGTTACAAAGTCGGAAAACATTCTCGAGTCCCATTCAAATAGAATAGAAACAGCATGCGTGTGACAGTCCTCCATCCTACGCTCACCTCCTCCACGGACTGCAGGTCGATCCCGTCTCCCTGGATGATGCGCAGGTAGGACGGCAGCAGCTTGTACCCGGCGGAGTTCACCGAGCTCCCGAAGCAGTCCTCCAAAATCTTTATCACCTGCAACGAGCCAGGCAGTCAGGCGGCGCGACAGGAGAGATAAGAGATATCAACGTACGTTAAGATTCCAACAGTAACTGCACATGCTCAGTGCAAACGTGGGCTGGTCATTTGTGAGTGTAGTGCAGTGGGAAACTGTTTCCCCACCTGTTCAGCATTTCCTTTTGGAAGCGAGGACAAAGGTGTATGGTGATGAACAAATAATTTCTAAATTTTACATTAAAATGTATTTTTGAAGAAGCTTACTTTGCATCAAATAAGCAGAAAATGAGCAATTCCTAAATAAGGGGAAAGTGAAGACCGGGGGACCAGGCGCAGAGAGCTGGGGGGGGGGGGGGGGGCTCACCTCGATGACGGTCTCCGCAGGGTCTCCGGAGTCGGGCCGGATCACCAGGGTGGAGTCCTGGCTGCGCTCCATCACGCGCTCCTTCAGCTTGTCACCCCAGATGTTCTTGCAGGCCTTGAAGATGTCGTAGCTGTCGCTCACCACGGACACCGGCCCGGAGGGGAACTGGTCCAGCAGGCTCTCAAACGCCTCCTTCTCCCGGCTGCGGCCCCAGGAGATGATCGTGCTGCACCAGACAACACCAGAGAGGAGTCACAACTCTCAGCTCAGTGCGTGTGTGAAAGGTGGTGTTTGAGCTATTATAACTCACAGTGCATTACTGACACAGAAAGGACAGTGCGTGAGCTGGAACACTCACACTCCCAAACGGAGCTCAGTGAGTTAGTGATCAGTGAACAGCTCAGAGAGTTAGTGATACTGAGTTCAACTCAAAGCTCAGTGTGTGAGTGATACCGAGTTCATCACACAGTTCAGTGTGTTACTGAGAGAGAAAGGACAGTGTTTGAGCTGCAACTCTGTTCAATGTGTTAAGTGATAAAGAAAGAATAGTGTTCGAGTCAGAACTCGGTTCGGTGTATCTGTGAGAGAGGAAGGACAGCGTTTGAGTTATATAAAGGTGAGTATGAGGAAGCAGAGTTTCGGGCCGGTCCAGCTCACCTGTGCTCTGCAGCGGGGATGGAGAACCCGGCCATGGGACAGCTGTAGTATCGCTGGGCCATCAGGAGGCCCGCCACCGTGTCTGTGCTGCAGAAGTTCACCAGGTGGGCTGCCCCGCCCAGCGCAGCAGACTGCAAACAGCAAGAGACACATGAGCTTCAGTCAGTCACAGCACCCCTCCAAACAGCAGGACACATGAGCTTCTGTCAGTCACAGCACCCCTCCAAACAGGACACATGAGCTTCAGTCACAGCACCCCTCCAAACAGCAGGACACATGAGCTTCAGTCACAGCACCCCTCCAAACAGCAGGACACATGAGCTTCAGTCAGTCACAGCACCCCTCCAAACAGCAAGAGACATGAGCTTCTGTCACAGCACCCCTCGAAACAGCAAGAGACATGAGCTTCAGTCAAGGGTCAGAGTCATAGCACCCCTCCAACATCAGATCTGTCCTGAACACAATGCTGCAAGAGAAGAACCTCACCTGTTGTAGGGCCATTCAGTCAGTCTATTAATTTACATTTACAATCAGCTCAGCACACTCACTGATTCAGTGTGGAAATTTTCCAAAAGGAAGTTTAAAAAAGCAACACTTCAGTCAATGTGGGGAAAACCCTGAATATTTAGGTGCGGATTTGTTTAATGCTTAAAAATTACTTTAATTACAACTAGTGACACTCCGAATCCAAAACGGTACCACTGACTCCAAGTAACACCTTTTTTGCGGTCAAGACGGTTTTGTGTTTAAGACATATTTGTGTACAATTACGAGAGTACACACGAATGGCACGGTTCAGTTCAGGCACGTCTGAAAATATTTTTGTCCCCCAATTATTTTAGCTCACCATTTTGATTGATTTAAAAATCTGTACACAGGGTGAATGTCAGTGCTTTGGGTGCATTAGAATGGAAATGCCAGATGACAATTTGCCAATAGCATGTGCTGAGTACATTCACACACGTTGTAAGCACTCCGCTAATGGGTCATGCACATTTTCTGTTGGAATACTTCGCCATTTGTGCAATACCAGTCACAATCCTGGAGCTGTTTTCGCTTGGAGAACACCAGACTTGCACTCGGTTTCAGGCCTAGACACATGCCTTTTATTAAGGAGTCTTTTTGCTAGGTTTGACTTCCAAGAATTCTGCAGGTTAGGGCAGAGTCTAGTAATTATGTAAAGTGGGTTTACCACACCTTTGACATTTTCACTTTGGAGATTTGGAAAGATTACACTGCACAGTTGCCATTTCTGTGGTGGGTCAGGTGACGTTGTTGTGTACATATTAGTCAAAATATTATTCTCCTCAAAAAATTTTTTTGGGGGTAATAGCAAATGATTGCCACCCTACAGTAAGGTTCCAATGTGTTTAAAAAACAAAGTGAAGACTTTCTTTGTTGTTTGCTATTTATTTTATTCTTTTTATTTATATTTTCTGTTTTTTAATTGAGCAGTCTCCAGAAACTATATTGCTGTCCTTCACCATTTCCCATTTGACTCCGGCATAAATATGAGGTTGTACACGCAAGATCCCTGTGACATTCATCACCAAAGGGTAAACCAAATGGCTTTCAAGATGAGACAGATGCTAGTGACCTACACAAATCAGATAAAAAAATGCGAAGTGTTGAATAGCACAGAGCACAGTCAGACTTTATGATGTAGTCTGTATGGTCTCCACCTTGTTCCTCTGCCCCCGGTAATTGCTGTTTATTATGTGAAAAAATCCAAAACAGCTCACCAAAAAGAAATAAAGAAAAAGGTCCACACAATGTAAAAGCAATTGGGGCATGTCACCGACTGTGTCAGTGACGGGCGGAGGAAGTTTGTTCCTCATTAAACCGCAGATCAAGTTTCCCATAAAGAGTGGAAGATTTGTAAAGGTCATTATTAAGCCTTCAGGGCTGACACGCTGAGAATGCACAGAAATAGCCTTCCGGATAACAAAGTGGCCCTTGCCCTTTGGCAGCACAAGCTGTATGACGCGCGTGTGTGTACCCCACTGCAGCAGCCACTCACAGTTAAACACAACCAATTTCCTGCTCCCCAGAACCCCCTGACGAACGCAGAGCGCTCTCTGCGACATCACAGCCAGGACCCGCGCCGCCCCAGCTTACGCAATGAGCTTAATCAAGCTAGTCCAGCGCGAGATAAAGTCACAGCAGGCAAGCGTGGCCTTGCCCATTAGACTGCACGACCAGCGCTTGGCCTGTGCGCAGGGTCCCAGCCGTTAGACTAGCCCTACCTGCACCGGCACGGTAAGACAGACACAGCCGCCGTCTCTGCGTTCAGCTCTCCCGCCTGAGCCGAGCAGAGGAATAAGCTCCCCGGCCTCAGTGCAAAGTAATTAATCACAGCAGGAGATCCAAACGCATGAGTCACTCAACGGACTGAGGGAGAGGAGAGAGAATTCTCGTCCATTATTCACCTTAAAACCCTGTGCCCACTCTCGCTCACTCAAACGCTCCCCCTTCCCATCTCTCCCCATTCCCCTGATGCGAGATGCAGGAGCACCTCGGGCTACTGTGCTGGCATGTGCTCTTAAGTGAAACATGGTCCACTGACAGTACGCAACTACACGCTCCAGCCCTCAACACAAGATTGTCACAAACTAAAATCTACATTCACATGTTATCTCATAGCTCAATGAGTCAGGCTCATATTAATACAAAAACCAAACTACTCTCATGCACATGTGCAAGTGCATAACACAATACCTATTACAGCAAGACATTAAAGTTGTGTTCGTCAATGTGCCATAGGACACTGAAATTCCCAGTCCTTTATATTTATGCACAAGCAAAATGTTTATTAAATGGCCCGAGTTGAAAGACTCAAAACCAGCACTGCCCAAGGACAGCCCAGCTCTTCATACAAGGCTGTTATCATTACTATACTCCACCACTGCCACCCACTTTCAAAGTGAATTACGGGAATGTTAATGGAAACCGCAGGTCTCCATTTTAATATTTAGAGTACAACTCAAACCTGCTTTTCCCAGAGATCGTGTAACTTGCATGTACAAACTCCGCTGATAGGATAAACACAGATTGCATTAACACGGCAAAGTAAGTACTGAAGGTAGTCAATGTATTTGACACAGCCCAAGAACTGTTTCTGAGAATTTCATTGCTAGAGATGAGACCAGCACCGTCACAGATGTTTCTGGATAATAGGCCTCAACGAAAATTGGGCAGGCTTTATAAACAAAGAATAATCTATGCCTCCATCACTGGGAATAAACTAACGCCATACCTTGTACTGACATACCATGTGCATGTACAAACTAGCGCGTGGGCACCCACACGCGCACAAATGTGTGCCAAATCAAAGCTTGCAAATCGATTACAGGCTACCGAATCACTACAGTTCACACCGGGCTACGGCCGTAGAGGATCAAAGCATCGGCAATTACGACTTAAGGGCTTTTCCATTGAAAGGCCATGCGATAACAGCACCCCCTTAGCCAGCCAATGCAGGCGGCAGCCAGCTGAAGGCAATAAATCTCCCACCCACTTCATTAATCCAGTGACGTCAACCACAAGGCAAACCTACGACACTAAAGAAAGCCTTTACTCCTACATGGGGGCTGCGTGCACGCTGCAGTGGAGCGCTGCGAGTGGGTCAGCCGGTCTGAAGGTGGTGAACTCAGCGCTGTTGTGAACCGAAGGTACTTCAAGGACAGCCCCGCCCGGCCACTCGTCAGAATGCTCCAGGCTGACTGGTGAACAGCAGTCTCAGGGGGCGGCTCTGACCTTTTCCCCATTCACAAACCCTGCGGTAGCTACAGGCTTCCCATCCACGCCATTCACTACCAAGGGAAAAAGCCCCACCCTGCAACACTTGAAACAGGATTAACAGGCAATACCTGCGTGCTCCTCGTATCTGTGGGCACTGGAAATGCCCGTGTCTGCGTAAATGACGGCGCTCTTTCGGTGTGTACGAACGGGTGAATTAGAAGCATCAATTGTCCAGGGCTTTGGATAAAGGCGCTATCTAAATGCGAAACGTTTACCTAATCAAGACCTTTACCCTGAATGTCTCAGACTAGATGAGTTGTTCAAAAAGATCATTAATTTGTTAAATAGTGCAGCATCACTGCCTCCTGAGAGAATTTACCCAAGGTATATCAACAAGATAAAAATACTATATTTGTTTGACTCAGATAATGATTAAGTGCGCACAGATGGCAATATCGACACCAATGCCATTACATTTGATTAGGCCCGAAAAATACCAACAGAAATGAAAATCGCGAATTAGCAAAATAATTTCACGCAGACCGGTTATGAGCCTGGAAAGGAACTGTAAATTAGATCATTCCTGATACCTGCTGGTCAATTCTATTCACAAATCAAATCTGTCCATTTAAATGCAGTCTTGCATTTAAATCAATAAGTGTTCACCCAAAAATTAATAGGTGATAAATAAAAAATAACAATGGATTCATTTCACAGAAATTACGTTCCATGGGAAAGTATTGACTGTGGTCAATTATGCGAGGAAAGAGTTTGATTTTATACACAAAGCGTTTAGCTGGAGGGAGTGTCTGGCTGTCACAGAGACCACAGAGGCTGGGGGCACAGGGCCTGGGGGAAAGGGGCACAGGGCCCGCTCCTACCTCCTGTGAGGAAACGCCTCTGTAGCCGAAGTCGTGCAGCTTGAACTCCAGCCCCTCCAGGCTGCCGGACGTGGCCTTCAGGTGCTTGGCCAGAATCTTTTTGAACTCCCGAGAGATGGTCGCCACGGTGATGGGATACCACATCTGGACCAGCATGGTCTGAGGTAAGAAATAAGTCACACTTAAGGCAAACTAATGCGCTCTACACCATCCCTGCCTCAATGTTATATACCCTCAATAAAACGGCGTTCTACACCCGCTCTGCCTCGATGTTATATACCCACCATAAAACAATGTCAAAACCCTCTCAGCCTAAATGTTACACACCCTCTATATAACCGTGTTCTACGCCCTCCCTGCCTGCATAGAGCTATACACATCCAGGCATGAGTGTTCTACATTGTCCCTAAGCGGGTCTGCCGTAGTGCCCCAGACAGTACCTTCTGCAGCCTGTATTTTCCGCATATTACATCAAAATGATGACAGTTTGAAAAAAATGATACACCTTGGACAGGCCTTCAAAAGAAGTTCACCTCAATGTAGTTTGTGAGCCAGAAGAAATCTGGGTCCGTGTTTTCCACTGTGAAGAGAACATTTCCCCTGGGAATAATCTTTCCTTCTGGAACCGCTTTGATCCGGATGGGAAGTCGACCGTCGTACTTCTAAAGACAAGCAGGGAATCCACAGTCAGCCAGGTTTTTCTTCTTTTTTTCTTGTTTTAACTTCCAAAATCTCCCTGCAGACTCCCCCCCCCCCCCTGCCTAAATCTCAACTGCCCTTTCATAAAACTGGCAGATCAGTGTCTGATACAAGTCAAATATAAGCCACCTTAGAAGGATCATTTCTCTCAATATCAACAATGGGAAAAAAAGGATTTGCGCTCAGCACATAGCATTACGTCTTTTAGTAGAACATAAATGGACAGCTTTAATTTTGAGGAATTCAGAAGGCTTACCTCCAGTATTTTTCTCCATCCCTCCTCATCAAACACAGTCTGTCTGAAGTGCTGCTGGAAGAAGAGTTTGGCCTCCTGAATCTTCTCCTCTGTGATGACTGGCCCTAGGGTTGTGATATGGAGACAGCAGGACAGACATTTTAGCAAAGCATCAGAAACCAGGGATGAACAATATGGAAATTAGTATCAGTATCAGCATCAAAAACCAATACTTTATTGGTTGTACTCGCCAATACTAACACTATCCTCTTCTACATTAGCGCTCAAAAGCAAAAACCAACCAAGTTTACACATTAATGTGGGCCAGAGATGAGCAAAGTCATCAACCTGAGAAGGAAAGGTTTTTTAAAAAAGGAAATAAATGTTTACTTGTTTATTATTAAGCGAAGAACATGAGTCTAGATACCTACAGTCTCTGTATAGCTTTCGTCCAGGTCTATGGTTGGTTGTGAAAATTGATATGAAAAATAAATGAGGTTCAGATGACTATAAATGGGATATTTCAAGCGTGACATTTTCACTTAATGTAAAAAAAAAAAAAAAAAAAAAAAAAAAAAAAAAATCAGTAGCACATTCAATGCATTGCCTCTTGTGTATGAATCATCATATTGGCTGTCATTGGTAGATACAGATAAAAATCAATGGGTACTGATCTGCAGATAGTAGCTTACATTATCTCTCACATGCACACACGCACATACCTTAGTTGAACGGTAGCCATTAGGAATGCTAATGCAGTCAAACATCCATCCTCCCGCCTGTTAACGGTAAATCAACACGGGAGTGGTTTGCTGTATGTAGCCTGTGCAGACAAGAAGGCCAGGCTCTGGTGTGCAGCCCAGCACATGAAACGCTGGCTGCAGACCAGAGAAGCAGGCAGCAGTGCTGCGGACCAGGGCCGTAAAAGGTCATCCCCACGGGCCGGAGGGTAATCAGCCAATCAAAGGGCAGTGGGCCAGAACCCTCAAACCCCCTCGGAGCCAGCTGTGCCACAGATCAGAGGCAGGCGCGGGTGTGGATGAAGTCAGCGTGCCCACATTCCACACGTCTGGAGTCAGTGCCAGATACACACACACTTTCACACAGAGGAAAGGATGGGGTCAGGGCCTGGCCGTTATGTGCGAAAGGAGAGGCGTTTTTACGGGCTGTGTAGGGTTCTCCCAGCGAATACAGCTAGTCATTCACTTGCCAAGGACCTGCAAGGGCAATATTCAGCAAACTTCATTTCTAAATGAATGACCGTATAATAACCCACCCTGACACCATATGGAAATAAAATTGCCACAGAAAACAAAAAAAAACAAAAAAATAATAAAATCAAGAATTTATTTCTTTATTATAAATTACTATTATTTTATTTTTTAAATCAAACACAAGCAAAATGCACACTCGCACAACCTTGAATGTTCCACATTCAAAGTCAAGCACTTGCAGTGTGTACAAAGACCTGTGGGAGCCTCGAACAATTATTTTTTTGCAGTAGTCACATGATCAGTAGGTCACTGCAGGGGACGGAATGGGAATATTGTGGTTTGCATTGCAACAATCCAATCCATTTTAAAGGAATAACATGGTGGTTGGTCACACTTTCTAGGTTTTTATATACCATTTACATAAAATGCCATTGAATAAACACAATGAAAGTATTAAATGTGTCTGTTGTTTAGTTTCAGAGAAGTAGGCATTTTAAATGTATCGTCCTATTTTCAACTGGTTGAGAATGCTCTCCTCATAGTACGTCACACAAGGATACTCACTGCCCTATCCACACAGCTTGTCTTGCCTGTAGGCCAGCATCGCAATGTAAATATTAGGTTCACTTAAATTAGACTGCCTTTTAAAGACTATTAGACTATTTCTTGTTATATTCATCTATCGTGCAAGCTAGTTTGCTTTCATAAGGTGACGTAATCTATAACATTAGCTAGCTAATTTGCTTCCATTAGGACGTTATATTTGTGCTTTTATCTTAACTTGGCTAGCTAGTTAGCCAAAAATTCTAGCCTGTGAAAATTCAGTCTGCCAAGATGAGCGCGTATCATTTAAATTATTAAATTATTGGCATTTCGCAGACGCTCTTATCCAGAGCGACTTAGTTGATTAGACTAAGCAGGAGACAATCCTCCCCTGGAGCAATGCAGGGTTAAGGGCCTTGCTCAAGGGCCCAACGGCTGTGCGGATCTTATTTTGGCTTATTTTGGCCTTGCGCGTCCCAGTCATTTACCTTAACCACTACGCTACAGGCCGCCCTTGGAGGTAGCGGTGTTAACAAACAGCAATGAACTGGTTCTCATTACCACGCCCAGGCAGTTTGGGTGAACTTTAAAAAACATTTAAATGACTGAATAAAGTTGTTGCCTAAAGACAACAGGCAAGTGACACATTCAACCAGCATGTTACTCCCGCTTTTTCCCCCAGTTTGGAATGGCCGATGATGCTCATGCCACAGTGCTCTGTGCAAAGATTCAGGAGCAGGCTGGCTAGCGGGTGTGAGGTGAGCTGCTGCTTCCCATCAGGGTGGGCTCACAGACAGGAGTCAGAGGAAGACATTTAATGAGCAGCTCTGATGAACTTGCTTGACCAAGCTTGACTGAACACTTTGGGATCGATTGAACGCCTGTCAGCCACATTGGCACTGATCTGGATTTGATACCGGACCGTAGAGCCCAGCCATGCACTGGAACAGTGCCTTAATGGGAGCCATCTCACTGAAGTTAAAGTAGCCTATATTTAACATACATAAAACATACAATTGCAATCAACATTATAGATACATTTATGTTTGGAGTATTTATTATTATTATTATTACTATTATTATTATTAATTTAACACTGTGATGCAAGAGACACTGTGGAATAACCTTTGTGGATTTGACCTTCAGTTCTAAGTTAGACATTTCCAAAAAAAGTAATCACAAACCTACAGTAGAAAGAAGCAGTTCATATTTCAGTGGCCAATGATAATATAGAGAAAGTCATATCAACTAATCACTGGCTCGGATAGTGTGACCATAATCGATGGATTGGGATCCATTCACCACAGGTCTGTGATGGGATAGCATACCTGCCAGGTACTTCTTCAGAAGATACTGCAGGCCGAAGAACACCACTTCACTGAACTGGCTCTCCTTCCTGCGCCGACACTCGAAGTAGGAGTACACCTTGCCGACGTTGGGTGGGTACTGTTTGTAGTGTGTGATCTGAAGAGAGAGGCTGGGGTGAATACAGTACACAGAACAGGGAAGCCATCATGCTCCACTGCCCCAGGATTGCTATAAAAATAGTATAATAAAACTAGCAAGGTTGCCACTGGCTCATTTAGTACTTATCCCTACCTTACATGACCCACACACCCACTCGCATGAAGCTGAATATGGATTTTTCTTTGCTGTTTGTTTATTGATTTGCTTCTAATGTTGGACACATGGAGGTGCCGTTAATATATTCAGTGTGCGGTTTGTTAGAGGACAAATAAATCCTAACAGACTAGCGCATAAACAGCTTACTGGCCAACGCTATTCCCCTTCTCCCATGTGTGCAGGGATTACAGACCCACATGATGTTTTCTACACATATCACTCACAGCATACGCAAGTACAGACCTTCCTTTCTTCTCCTGGAGCAGAAATGTAATAATTAACAAGCAACTACCTTGCATTTGGAAATGTGCGATAATCTGCTTTGCATTAAAGGGAAACAGACATCCACTGTGGCCGCCTGTGGCCTCTTGAACCCTTCAGTCGTGTGCGGAGTCATGTGTTCTGCGCAACAACATTTCACGTTTCGCAAACACTGAAGGGCGCAGCACGACTGTGTCCCCGTCTGCGAGGGTAATGAGCCTGCAGAATGCTAGACTTCGCCTTTATCAAATCAACAACAGGCCGTGAAGGGACCCATAGCAACCGGGGAAAATAAGAGCAAGCTCTGAAAACCGGATTCTGAGAATGTGACCGTCAACAGGCCAGCATGTTAGCATGAGTCTTCTCCCCTGCTTTCAGCTGTGTGCACATAATGCATGAGCCTTCTCTGGCCTAAAAATCCTGGCACTTGGGTGTTACAGAGCTCGTAATACACACAAAACTGTCCACAAAGCTCTGCCTGAATGTTGGAGTAATACCATGGTTTATGAAAAGATAGCACTACAGAAATCAGACAAAACAGCACACATACCAATAAAAAATTGCAATGCCACAAAGGCTGGACAGATGACAGGCCAGAATCTTTCCATGTGGGTGAATTGGCCCCTCCCCAAGAATTAAGTTGGAGGGCTTGCGGTTTATTAAAAGTAAAAGCTCAGTCTGTGGGGCCCCCAGGTCAGACTCTCTCTGTTACAACACAAGGGCAATATGTAGGCGTATCAAATTACAGCATTTAAGAAGGCTAAATACACTGGCTGTTCTGAACATGCTGCTGTCCAGCACACAAGACGCAGTACAATGTCACGTACAAAAGCAAGGCCCAAGTCTACAAAATAAACCCCATTTCAGCAAACAGAATGTGAGCAAGCTTGAATTTAAGATAAGCACTACAGAAATATGATGCGTTGTGGTTAACAGGGAGAATAAAATGTAAAAAAAATTAAAAGTGTACAACTTACTGGTTGCGTTCCCGGGAAAATGATCCATGATGCAGGACACAGCATTACGCTTGGCCAAATTATCAGAGACAGGGAATTCAATAGATTGCCTGTGGCTTCAGCTACCTCTCTTGCATGCTCACATTTGGGTGTTAACCAGGGGCAGTTCTAGGATTACTTTTTTTACAAACAAATATGCATTATGCAAACTAAGCACATGGAAATGGTCTGAGACTTTTCCATGCCACACTGCCTGTTTTAGAACTGAAGAACCTCTGAAGAATTGCATCAATTATGACTAATCTGAATTACATAGTATATCATACATGACATCATATATTGTTATCTTAAGACAATTAGATGTTTATGGACCAAGAATAAAAATAAAAGTCATGGATGGTGTTCTGCAGAACAAAC